>NC_056729.1:295101865-295174679 GCF_019279795.1 Protopterus annectens
AAGTCTTAACCTCAAGATGCATGCACTCAAGCTCTCCTCAGTATGAAGAACATCGATATCTGTGCAGTGACAGAAACCTGGTTCAAGGCTCCAGAGAGCACCCCAGCACTACCAGGCTATACCTCATATCATGCTTTTCGCCCCAAAACCCGGACCGAACCACAAAAGGAGGGGGAGTTTCCATATTTATCAAGGATATCCACACCTCCAGGTTAGTGGCATTGCATGAAGTATCGGAGACCATCCATGTGCAACTAACAGTGGGCAAGACTGCTTTTCAGTTTATAGCATCCTACAGACCACCCTCTCAAAGTCAGGAATCCCACTCGGCTTTCCTGAAAACATTGGAGAACATGAAGATCTCTCCAAACACCATTATATTGGGTGACTTCAACTACCCAAACATTGACTGGGAGCACTACTCAAGCCCCAGCACCTTAGCCCAAAGGTTCCTGGAAATTATAAACTCAAATGCTATGGAACAACTAGTCACCACTCCCACAAGAGGGGACAACATACTAGACCTGATCATTACCAACATGGGGACTCTATGCTCCACACCAGAAGTATATCCCTCATTGGTAAGATCAGACCATAAATTAATTTCACTGGATGTCCACATCCCGACCCCACCCCTGCCCAGAAAACCACAGTGAAAAACTTCTCAAAAGCGAACTTCTCACTTCTCAAAACCGAAGTGGAATCCTTCAAGGCCCCAGGGCCAGTGGAAACTATGGCCCAAACTGCAGAATCCTATATAAATGCATTCTACGGACATCTCCAGGAATGCATGGATCATGCTATCCCAAACAAAACCAAGACCCAATCATCCAACGGCAGGCATCCAGTCTGGTGGACCCCTGCCATAAATAAACTGTACAACAGAAGGAGGAAGCTACTACATGACAGAGTAAAATCCCTAATAGGGAAGGCATCTCTGATCAGTACTAGCAAAAAATTATGATCCCTCATAAAATCCTCCAAGGCCAGCTTCGAGAGAATTGCACAGGACACCAAAGACAATCATAAGGCTTTTTTCAGTTATGTTAGAAACCTGGGATGCAACTCCCAGACTTGTTCTGAGTTGATTCTAAATGATAAAAAATACACTGAACCCACAGACATCACCAATATCCTGGCAGACAGGTTCAGTGCAAACTTCTCCACCCCCTCCCCCCCAAAAGAGCAAGTATCTATCCCGGCAGAGGGCTGCCTCCCAAACATCTCAGATGCTCAGGTGAAGGCTGCCCACTCCAAAGCAAAAAACACTGCTTCCATGGGACCAGATGGCATCCCAGGTAGCGTCCTACATGAACTCCAAGAGGAACTAATCCCTCAAATAAAACAGCTATACAATCTCAGCCTCACTACAGGATATGTGCCCACAGAATGGCATACAGCAACAGTGGTTCCACTCCACAAAGGTGGAGCCTCTATGGACCCTGGAAACTATCGCCCCATAAGCCTGACTAGCTTAGTCTGCAAGGCTATGGAGAGGATCATCATGGAGCTCATAAACTAAGACATTGGGGACCTACAGACACTAGATCCTACCCAGTTCGGCTTTGTCAAGGGCAGATCCCGCCTTTTGAACCTGGTTGACTTCTTCGAAACAGTCACCAAAGCCATAGATGAAGGGAAGGTAGTCCACACAGCCTATCTGGACCTTGCAAAGGCATTTGACACAATACCCCACTCGAGCATCATAGATAAGCTATCCAGCTTAAATATAAACCCCTATGTCACAAGATGGGTCGCAAACTGGCTCAAAGACAGAACCCACAGAGTGAGAGTTGCTGGAGCCATGTCAGACTCAAAACCGGTTACAAGTGGCGTCCCACAGGGTTCTGTCCTGGGACCACTCTTGTTCGGTATATACTTTTCTGAGCTACAGGCAAATGTGGGAGGACTATGGCTCACCAAGTTCGCAGACGACTACAAACTGGGTGCCATAATCAACTCTCCAGCTGACACAAACATCCTTCAAAAAGGTCTCACAGAGACACATAACTGGTACCAGTGCCATGGTTTAAAGCTAAATGCCAAAAAATGTATAGTCATACCCTTTGGCAAAAACAATGTGCCCACAAATTACCACATAGGCAGAAACCCATTAAATACAGAGAAAGTTACTGGGGACCCAAGTTGATAGCAATCTCTCCTTTGAAAACCACATTGCCAAAGTGGTTAGAAAGACCTTCTACATAGCCCACCTCATCACGAAGGGTTTCACATCTAGATCAAGAGAGGTAATCGTGCCCCTTTATTCATCCCTCATCAGGCCCATCATAGAATACAATGCCCCATTTGGGATGTACCTTACCCGACACCTGCAGCAATTAGAAAGACCCCAAAAGTATCTCACTAAGAGGATTAAGGGTCTCAAACAGATGCCATATGCTGCTCGGTTACAAAAACTCCATCTCTACTCAGTTGCATACCGCCTACTTTGAGGCGATCTATGCCTGACATACAAAGCTATGTCAAATTCAGAATTAATGGACATGCTCCACCTCAGTAAATCTAAATCCCTTAGAGCCACACACTCGAGGGACTTGAACCTCAGCACAGAAATAAATAGAACTTGCTGGAGGGACAGGTTCATAACCCAGAGGCTCCCTTCGCTCTGGAATAGAATTCCAGTTCATGTGAGGCAGAGCACCTCACTGAATCTCTTCAAGAAGAATCTCGATAGGTGGATGGGGGATTGTAGGTTTGTCCCAGGGATTACTCCCATGTCACCATTAGACAGAGGCACAGTAAACTAAACCTTAAAAAGGGCAAAGTATACTCAAATCAAGGGGTGGCGTAAGCCATACAGAATTGGGCTAGGCTTATAATTGCCCCAGGGCAGATAGCCTAGTATGAACCTATGAACCTATATTTCTACAATGCTTTGGCTGCAGCATGGGTACGTATACTACCAATATTCATACAATGGATTGCCTGCAGCATGGGCAAGTTTACTACCGATATTTATATAATGGTTTGGCTGTAGTATGTGTAAGTTACTATCAAAATTTATATAATGGTTTGGCTGCAGCATGAGTAAGTTTACTACCAATATTCCTACAATGATTTGGCTGCAGCCTGTGTAAGTATACTACCAATATTCATACATGGTTTGGCTGCAGCATGTGTAAGTTTAATACCAATATTCATACAATGATTTGCCTGCAGGATGGGCAACTCTACTACCAATATTCATACAATGGTTTGCCGCTAGCATGTGTAAGTTAACTGCCAAAAATCATACAATGGTTTGGTTGCAGCATGGCCAAGTTTACTACCAATATTCCTACAATGATCTGTCTGCAGCCTGTGTAAGTATACTACCAATATTCTTGCAATGGTTTGGCTGCAGCATGGGTAGGTTTACTACCAATATTCCTACAATGACTTGGCTGCAGCATGTGTAAGTGTACTACAAATATTCATACAATGGTTTGCCTGATGCATGGGCAAGTTTACTACCGATATTCATACAATGGTTTGGCTGCAGCATGGGTAAGTATACTACCAATATTCATACAATGGTTTGGATGCAGGATTGGTAAGTTTACTACTAAAATTCATATAGTCATTTGGCTGCAGCATGGCTAAGTGTACTACCATTATTCATCCAATGGTTTGGCTGGAACATGGGTAAGTTTACTACCAATACGTCTGCAGTGGTTTGGCTGCAGCCTGGGTATATTTACTATCAATATTCATACAATGGTTTGCATGCAGAAAGGGCAAGTTTACTATCAATATTTATACAATGGTTTGGCTGTAGTATATGTAAGTTTACTACCAAAATTTATATAATGGTTGGCTGCAGCATGGTTAAGTTTACTACTAATATTACTACAATTATTTGGCTGCTGCCTGTGTAAGTATACTACCAATATTCATACATGGTTTGGCTGAAGCATGTGTAAGTTTACTACCAATATTCATACAATGGTTTGCCTGCAGGATGGGCAAGTCTACTACTAATATTCATACAATGGCTTGCCAGTAATATGTGTAAGTTAACTACCAAAAGTCATACAATGGTTTGGTTGCAGCATGGCCAATTTAATACCAATATTCCTACAATGATTTGGCTGCAGCCTGTGTAAGTATACTACCAATAGTCTTGCAATGGTTTGGCTGCAGCATGGGTAGGTTTACTACCAATATTCCTACAATGACTTGGCTGCAGCATGTGTAAGTGTACTACAAATATTCATACAATGGTTTGCCTGATGCATGGGCAAGTTTACTACCAATATTCATACAATGGTTTGGCTGCAGCATGGGTAAGTATACTACCAATATTCATACAATGGTTTGGATGCAGGATTGGTAAGTTTACTACCAAAATTCATATAGTCATTTGGCTGCAGCATGGCTAAGTGTACTACCATTATTCATCCAATGGTTTGGCTGGAACATGGGTAAGTTTACTACCAATACGTCTGCAGTGGTTTGGCTGCAGCCTGGGTATATTTACTATCAATATTCATACAATGGTTTGGCTGCAGCATGGGTAAGTATACTACCAATATTCATACAATGGTTTGCATGCAGAAAGGGCAAATTTACTATCAATATTTATACAATGGTTTGGCTGTAGTATATGTAAGTTTACTACCAAAATTTATATAATGGTTGGCTGCAGCATGGTTAAGTTTACTACTAATATTACTACAATTATTTGGCTGCTGCCTGTGTAAGTATACTACCAATATTCATACATGGTTTGGCTGAAGCATGTGTAAGTTTACTACCAATATTCATACAATGGTTTGCCTGCAGGATGGGCAAGTCTACTACTAATATTCATACAATGGCTTGCCAGTAATATGTGTAAGTTAACTACCAAAAGTCATACAATGGTTTGGTTGCAGCATGGCCAATTTAATACCAATATTCCTACAATGATTTGGCTGCAGCCTATGTAAGTATACTACCAATATTCATACTATGTTTTGGCTGCAGCATGGGTAAGTTTGCTACCAATATTCCTACAATGGTTTGGCTGCAGCATGTGTAGGTGTAATACAAATATTCATACAATGGTTTGCTTGCAGCTTCGGTAAATTTACTACCAATATTCCTGCAATGCTTTGGCTGTATCATGGGTAAGAATACTACCAATATTCATGCAATGGTTTGGCTGTAGCATGGGAAAGAATACTACCAATATTCAAGCAATGGTTTCACTGCAGTATAGATAAGTATACAACCAATATGCATACAATGGTTTGGCTGCAGCATGGATACATTTACTGCCAATAATCATGCAATTATGCTGCAGTATGGGTAAGTTTACTACCAATACTCATACAATGGTTTGGCTGCAGCATGGGTACGTTTACCACCAATATTCATACAATGGTTTGGATGCAGCATTGGTAAGTTTACTACCAATATTCATACAGTCATTTGGCTGCAGCATGGCTAAGTATACTACCAGGATTCATCCAATAGTTTGGCTGGAGAATGGGTAAGTTTACTACCAATATGTCTGCAATGGTGTGGCTGCAGTATGGGTAAGTTTACTACCAATATTTCTTCAGTGGTTTGGCTGCACCATGGGTAGGTTTACTACCAATATTTCTACAATGGTTTGGCTGCAGCATGGGCACATTTTCTACCAATTTTCATACAAAGGATTGGTTGCAGCAAAGGTAGGTTTACTTCCAATATTTCTATAATGGTTTGGCTGGAGCATAGGTACATTTACTATCAATATTCATAAGATTGGATAAGTATACAACCAAAATTCATGCAATGGTTTGCTTGCAGCTTTGGGAAGTTTACTACCAATATTCCTGCAATGCTTTGGCTGCAACATGGGTAAAAATACTACCAATATTCATGCAATGATTTGGCTGCAGCATGGGTAAGAATACTACCAATATTCAAGCAATGGTTTTGCTGCAGTATAGCTAAGTATACAACCAATATTTATGCAATGGTTTGGCTGCAGCATGGGTAAGTATACTATCAATATTCACACAATGGTTTGGCTGCAGCATGTTCAGGTTTACTTCCTATATTCATACAATGGTTTGAGCTGTAGCATGTGTAAGTATACTACCAATATTCCTACGATGGTTTGACTGTAGCGTGTGTAAGTGTGCTACAAATATTCATACAATGGTTTGCCTGATGCATGGGCAAGTTTACTACCAATACTCATACAATGGTTTTGCTGCAGCATGGGTAGGTTTACCACCAATATTCATACAATGGTTTGGATGCAGCATTGGTATGTTTACTACCAATATTCATACAACCATTTGGCTGCAGCATGGCTAAGTATACTACCAGGATTCATCCAATGGTTTGGCTGGAGCATGGGTAAGTTTACTACCAATATGTATGCAATGGTGTGGCTGCAGTATGGGTAAGTTTACTACCAATATTTCTGCAGTAGTTTGGCTGCACCACGGGTAGGTTTACTACCAATATTTCTACAATGGTTTGGCTGCAGCATGGGTACATTTACTACCAATTTTCATATGGATTGGTTGCAGCATGGGTAGGTTTACTTCCAATATTTCTATATTGTATTGGCTGCAGCATGGGTACATTTATTACCAATATTCATACACCGGTTTAGCTGCAGCTTGGATAAGTATGCAACCAATATTCATACAATGGTTTGCTTGCAGCTTTGGGAAGTTTACTACCAATATTCCTGCAATGCTTTGGCAGCATCATGGGTAAGAATACTACCAATATTCAAGTAATGGTTTCACTTCAGTATAGATAAGTATACAACCAATATTCATACAATGGTTTGGCTGCAGCATGGATACATTTACTACCAATAATCATGCAATGGTTTGGCTGCAGCATAGGTAAGTTTACTACCAATATTTATACAATGTTTTGGCTGCAGCATGGGTAAGTATACTACCAATATTCACACAATGGTTTGGCTGCAGCATGTTCAGGTTTACTACCAATATTCATACAATGGTTTGGGCTGTAGCATGTGTAAGTATACTACCAACATTCAAACAATGGTTTGGCTGCAGCATGGCTAAGTATACTACCAATATTCATACATTTGTTTGGCTGCAGCATATGTAAGTTTACCTCCAATATTTCTACAATGGTTTTGCTGCAGCATGGGTAAGTATACTACCAATATTCATACAATTGTTTGGCTGCAGCATGGATAAGCTTACTACCAATATTCATACACTGGTTTAGCTGCAGCATGAGTAAGTTTACCACCAATATTCATGCAATGGTTTGGCTGGAGCATGGGTAGATTTTCTTCCAATATTCATGCAATAGTTTGGCTACCGAATGGGTAAGTTTTCTACCAATATTTCTGCAATGGTTTGGTGACAGCCTGGGTAAGTTTCCAACCAATATTTCTACAATGCTTTGGCTGATGCATGTGTAAGTATACAACCAATATCCATACAATGGTTTGGCTGCAGCATGGTCAAGTTTACTACCTATACTCATACAATGGTTTGCCTGCAGCATACATAAATATACTACCAATATTCATACAATGGGTTGGCGGTAGTATGGGTAATTATACTACCAATATTCATACAATACTATGGCTGCAGCATAGATAAGTATACAACCAATATTCATACATTGGTATGGCTGCAAGAATGGTTGGTTTGCTGCCAATATCCATACAATGGTTTGGCTGCAGCAGGGGTAAGTTTACTACCAATATTCATACAAGGGTTTGGCTGCAGCATGGGAAAATATACTACCAATATTCATGCCATGGTTTGGCTACAGTATGGGTAGGTTTACAACCAATATTCATTAAATGGTTTAGCTGCAGCATTGGTAAATTTACTACCAATATTTCTACAATGCTTTGGCTGCAGCATGGGTACATACACTATCAGTATTCATACAATGGTTGTTCTGCAGCATGGTTAAGTATACTACCAATATTCATACAATGGTTTGCCTGCAGCATGGACAAGTTTACTACTAATATTTATATAATGGTTTGGCTGCAGCAAGAGTAAGTTTACTACCAATATTCCTACAATGATTTGGCTGAAGCCTGTGTAAGTTGCTGTTGTGTCTTTCGGCTTTTCCCGGTTAGGGGTCGCCACAGCGGAACTCCGGTCTGCTAATGATTGACAGTTGATTTTTATGTACCGAGTTGCCAGCCCTGATGCACAACCTTCAACGAAGGAACGCCCATTCACGCATGTCTCCACACAGAAGATGCTCTAGCTGAGAGTCGAACTGTACAGCGTCTTACTGTGAGGTGACAATGCTACCACAGCACCACCACCGCGCTGCAGCCTGTGTAAGTATACTACCAATATTCATACATGGTTTGGCTTCAGCATGTGTACGTTTACTACCAATATTCCTACAATGGTTTGGCTGCAACATGTGTAAATTTTCTAGCAATATTCATACAATGGTTTGGTTGCAGCATGGGCAAGTTTACTACCAATATTTCTAAAATGGTTTGGCTGCAGAATGGGTACATTTACTACCAATATTCATACAGTGGTTTGGCTGCAGCATGGGTAAGAATACTACCAATCTTCATACAATGGTTTGACTGCAGCATGCGTAAGTTTACTACCAATATTCCTGCAATGGTTTGGCTACAGCATGGGTAAGAATACTACCAATATTCATGCAGTGGTTTTCCTGCAGCATGGGTAAGTTTACTACCAATATTCCTGCAATGGTTTAGCTACAGCATGGGTAAGAATACTACCAATATTCATGCAGTGGTTTTCCTGCAGTATAGATAAGTGTACTACCAATATTCATACAATGATTTGGCTGCTGCATGGGTAAGTCTACTACCAATAATCATGCAATGGTTTGGCTGCCGCATGGGTAAGTACACTGCCAATATTCATACAATGGTTTTTCTGCTGAATGAGTAAGTTAACTACTAATATTTCTGCAATGGTTTGTCTAAAGACTGGGTAAGTTTCCTACCAATATTTTTACAATGCTTTGGCTGCAGCATGGGTAAGTATACTACCAATATTTCTACAATGGTTTGGCTGCAGCATGGGTACATTTGCTACCAATCTTTCTAAAATACTCTGGCTGCAGCCTGGGTACATTTGCTATCAATATTCATACAATGGTTTGGCAGAAGCATTGGTATGTATACTACCAATATTCATAAAATGGTTTTCCAGCAGCATGGGCAAATTTACTACCAATATTTATACAATGGTTTGGCTGTAATATGTGTAAGTTTACTACCAAAGTTCATACAATGGTTTGGCTGCAGCATCTGTAAGTTTACTACCAATATTCCTACAATGTTTTCTTTGCAGCATGAGTAAGTTTACTACTCCAGAACAAGTACAAATATGACTCAGTCATTGTTTATGTAGGTGTGAATGACCTGAGACGTACCTCCCTTGACTACATGAAAAAAGACATGGAAGTGCTCTCTGATCATGTAGCACAGGCGGGTATGACCCTAACCCTGAGTATCTTTCTGCCCTCACCAAGAATCATACCACAGTATAAAGAAAAAAATGATCAATTTCAACCATTGGCTAAGCTTCTGGTGTCATTTAAAGGGGATCCAGTGTCTGTCAGCCTGGGACGACATGCTCGACAAGTCTCGTTGCTTCACAAGAAATGGTTTGCACCTGTCACCCCTAAGCTTTTGAATACTGGCCAAGGCTCTTGCTGCCCCCATAGTGCCTTTTTTAGGTAAGGCTCAAAAGTCAAACCCACCTCCATAAACAGCACAAATAAAAAAAAAATGAGGGTTATTCTACTCAACGCCAGGAGGTTAAATCTCAAAATGCACGCGCTCGAAGCACTCCTCAGTATGGAGAACGTCGACATCTGTGCAGTAACTGAAACCTGGTTCAAGGCTCCACAGAGCACCCCAGCACTACTGGGCTGCAACTCATGCCACACATTTTGGCCACAGAACATGGACCGAAACACAAAAGGAGGAGGTGCATCCATATTCATCAAGGATACCTACACCTCCAGGTTAGTGGCGCAGCATGTTACCTCTGAGATCATCCATGTGCAACTAACAGCAGGCAAATCTGCAATGCAAATTGTGGCCTGCTACAGATCCCCCTCCATGATCCAGGACCACCACTCCACCTTTCTGGAGACAGTGGAAAACATGAAGGTCCTACCAAACACCCTGATATTGGGCAATTTCAATTACCCTACCATTAACTGGGAAAACTACTCAAGTACAAACTCCTAGGTTCAGCGCTTCCTGGAATTTATCAACTCAAATGCACTGATCAGCTGGTATACTCCCCTACCAGAGGTGAAAACATGTTGGACCTGGTTATCACCAACATGGGTGACAGTTGCTCCACACCGGAGGTCAACCCATCACTGGTTACATCAGACCATAAACTAATCACTCTGGATGTCCACGCCACACCAACACCTCCAACCAAGGAAACCACAGTGAAAAACTTTTCTATAGCAAACTTCACCTTACTTAAGACAGAGGTGGTAAGTTTCACAGCCCTCACGCTAAAGGATAACAGTGTCCAAGATGCAGGAACCTTTACAAATGCACTCTATGAGCACCTACAAGGATGCATGGATCATGTCATCCCTAGCAAAACCAAGACTCTCTCCCCTAAGAGAAAGAAATCAGTCTGGTGGACCCCTGCCATAAACAGGCTATACAATAGAAGGAGGAAACTAGTTCAGAAAAAAAAAGCAAATCCTAAGAAGGAATGACATCCCTGATCGCTATCAGTAAGAAACTAAGGTCCCTCATATAATCCTCCAAGGCTAACTTTGAAAGAAAAATAGCCAAGGATTTGAAAGATAATGACAAAGCCTTCTTTAGCTATGTCAAGAATCTAAGTGGCAACTTGCAGATATGCTCTGAGCTAGTGCAAAATAGCACAAAATATACTGAACCCACTGATATTGCCAACATCCTGGCAATAGATTTAGTGCAAACCTCACCCCCTCTCACCCCCAAAAGGGCCCACAACAATACCGGAGAAGTGTAGTGTCCCGGAAATCACAGATACACAGGTGAAAACAGCCCTTTCAAAAGTCAAAAGAACAGTATCAATGGGGCCAGATGGTGCCCCAGGCTGCATCTTGTATGAACTACAGAACAAACTAACCCCCCACCTAAACATACTGTTCAACCTCAGCCTCTCCACAGGCTACATGCCCATAGAATGGCGCACAGCAACAGTTATTCTTCTCCACAAAGGAGGGGCCACAACTGACCCTGGTAACTATCCCCATAAGCCTGACTAGCCTGGTCTGCAGGGCTATGGAGCGCCTCATCATGGAACTCATTAACAAAGACATTGGGAATCTCCAAACACTTTACCCGGTGCAGTTTGGCTTTGTTAAGGGCAGATCATGCCTACTAAACCTGGTTGACTTCTTCGAGACAGTCACCAAGGCCATAGATGAGGGGAAGGTAGTTCACACAGCCTACCTTGACCTCACCAAGGCTTTTGACACCATTCACCACTTGGGAATTATAGAAAAACTCACCAGCCTGAACATAAACCCCTACATCACAAGATGGGTTGCCAAATGGCTTACAGACAGAACTCACATGGAAAGAATAGTGGGCTCCAGGTCTGACTCTAAACCAGTCACAAGTGGTGTCCCACAAGGCTCAGTCCTGGGACCCCTACTGTTCGGCATATACTTCTCAGAAGTACAGGCAAACACAGGAGGACTATAGCTAACCAAGTTTGCAGATGACTGCAAACTGGGAGCAATAATTGACTCTCCAGCTGACATGGACATTCTCCAAAAGGGCCTTACTGAGACGGACACCTGGTGTCAAAGTCATGGTCTCAAGCTAAATGCCAAAAAATGCATAGTCATCCCATTTGGGAAAAACAAAACACCCATGAATTACCACATAGGTGGCAGCCCCTTTAATACAGAAGAGGTAATAAGAGATCTGGGGACCCAGGTAGATAGTAATCTCTCCTTTGACAATCATATTGCCAAAGTAGTTAGAAAATCCTTCTATGTAGACCATCTAATTACTAAAGGGTCTGCATCTATAAATAAAGAGGTTATAGTGCCCCTCTACTCGTCACTCATCAGACCCATCATAGAGTACAATGCCCCATTTGGGATGTACCTCACAAGACACTTCCAACAGCTCATCAAGAGGATTACTGGCCTCAAACATATGTCTTATGCAGCCCAACTGGAAAAACTCCAGCTGTTCTCAGTTGCATATCGCTTACTCAGAGGTGATCTCTGCCTGACTTACAAAGCCATGTCCAACTAAGAATTGACGGACATGCTCCACCTAAACAAATCCAAGTCACTGTGAGTCACTCTCTGTAGTGAGCTAAAACTCACCACAACAATAAATAGAACATGCTGGAGGGATAGATTTCTGTCACAGAGACTCCCCAGGCTTTGGAACAAACATTCTAACTACATTAGGCAGAGCCCCTCACTAACACTCTTCAAGAGAAACCTTGACGAGTGGATGGGTAACAGAAAATACATCCCTGGAATCACTTCATTGGCTCTTCTTGACAAAGGCTCAGTTAATTAATCAATGGGGTGGCGAAAGCTGACACACTCTGGCTAGGCTTATAAATGCCCTCGGGCAGATAGCCTAGTACCTACCTATGAACCTATAAACCAATATTCATACAATGGTTTGCCTGCAGCATGGGCATGTTTACTACAATATTCCTACAATGATTTGGCTGAAGCCTGTGTAAGTATACAACCAATATTCATACAATGGTTTGGCTGCAGCATGGGTATGTATACGGCCCATATTCAGACAATGGTTTGGCTGCCAAATGGGTAAGTTTCCTACCAATATTTCTACAATTGTTTGGCTAAAGACTGGGTAAGTTTCCTACCAATATATCTACAATGCTTTGGCTACATCATTGGTAAGTATGCTACCAATATTCATACAATGGTTGGGCTGCAGCATGGGCAAGTTTACTACCAATACTCATACAATGGTTTGCCTGCAGCATACATAAGTATACTACCAATATTCATACAATGGTATGGCTGCAGCATGGGTTGGTTTACTACCAATATCCATATAATGGTTTGGCTGCAGCAGGTGTAAGTTTACTACCAATATTCATACAGGTGTTTGGCTGCAGCATGGGAAAGTATACTACCAATATTCCTACAATGGTTTGGCTACAGGATGGGTAACTTTACTACCCATATTCATACAATGGTTTGGCCACAGCATGGGTAAGCTTGCTACCAATAATTTTGCAAAGGTTGGCTGTAGCATGTGTACATTTACTACCAGTAACCGTATAATGGTTTGGCTGCAACACAGGTAAGAGTACAACTGATATTCATAGACTGGTTTGGCTGCAGCACAGGTAAGAGTACAACTGATATTCATAGACTGGTTTGGCTGCAGCATTGGCAAGCTTACTACAAATATTCATGCTGTCATTTGGCTACAGCATGGGTAAGTATACTACCAATATTCATACAATGATTTGGCTGTAGTAGTGGTAAGTTTTATACCAATATTTCTAGAAAAGTTTGGCAGCAATATGGGTTAGTTTACTACCAACATTTATACAGTGGTTTTGCTGCAGCATAGGTAGGTTTACTACCAATATTTTTACAATGGTTTGGCTGCAGCATGGGTATGTTTACTACAAAAATTCATACAATGGATTGGGCTACAGCATGGGTATGTTTACTACCAATATTCATACAATAGTTTAGATGCAGAATGGATAAGTTTACTACCAATATTTCTACAATGTTGTGGCTGCAAACTGAGTATGATTGCTACCAATATTTATACAATGTTTTGGCTCCAGCATGGGTAAGCATACTACCAATATTCATACAATGGTTTGGCTGCAGCATGGGGGCAAGTGTACTACCAATATTCATACATGTTTGGCTGCAGCATGGGTATGTTTACTACCAATATTCATACAATCATTTGGCTACAGCATGGGTAAGTTTAGTACCAATATTCATACAATGGTTTGGCTATAGCATGGGTAAGTTTGCTACTAATATTTCTACAATATTTTCGCTGCAGCATGGGTAAGTATACTTCCAATATTCATACAATGATTAGGCTGCATCATGGATAAGTTTACTACCAATAGTCATACAATAATTTGGCTGTAGCATGGGTAGGTTTACTACCAATATTCATGCAATGTTTTGGCTGCAGAATGGGTGTTTATTAACAATATTCATACAATAGTTTGGCTGCAGCATGGGTAGGTTTAGACCAATATTCATAAAATGGTTTGGCTAAACTATGGGTAAGTTTACTACCAATATTCATACAATGATTTGGTTGCAGCATGGGTAATTATACTACCAATATTCATACAATGGTTTGGCTGTAGCATGGATAAGTTTACTACTAATATTCCTACAATGGTTTGCTGCAGCATGGGAATGAATACTACCAATATTTATAAGATGGTTTGGCTGCAGCATGGATAAGATTCCTATCAATATTTCTACAATGGTTTGGTGTCAGCATGGGTAGGTTTACTATCAATATTTCTACAATGGTTTGGCTGCAGCATGGTTACATTTACTACCAACATTCATACAATGGTTTGGCTGCAGCATGGGTATGTTCATAGGTTCATAGGTTCATACTAGGCTATCTGCCCTAGGGCATTTATAAGCCTAGCCAGAGTGTGTTTGGCTTTTGCCACCCATTTTAAATCAATTTTGCTATGCCCTTTTTCGAGGTTAGTATACTGTGCCTCTGTCTAACAGTGACACAGAAGTGATACCCGGGGTAAACCTATGATCCCCATCCACTCATCAAGATTCCTCTTGAAGAGAGTCAATGAGGGACTCTGCCTAACCTGGACTGGGATTTTATTCCAGAGTGAAGGGAGCCTCTGGGTTATGAATCTGTCCCTTCAGCATGTCCTATTTATTTCAGTGCTGAGGTTCAAGTCTCTCAATCGCATAGCTCGATGGGATTTGGATTTTCTGAGGTGCAGCATGTCCATTAATTCCGGGTTGGACATGGCTTTATACATCAGGCACAGATCGCCTCTGAGCAGGCAGTATGCCACTGAGTAGAGCTGGAGTTTCTTTAACCGGGCAGCATATGGCATCTGTTTGAGCCCTTTGATCCTCTTGGTGAGGTACTTTTGGGGTCTTTCCAATTGCTGCAGGTGTCTGTTAAGGTACATCCCAACAGGGGCATTGTACTCAATTATGGGTCTGATGAGGGATGAGTAAAGAAGCATGATGACCTCCCCTGATCTAGTTGTGAATCCCTTCATGATTAGGTGGGCTATATAAAATGTTTTTCTAACCACTTTGGCCACGTGGTTGTCAAATGAGAGCTTGCTATCAACTTGGGTCCCCAGGTCCCTAATTACTTCTTCTGTACTTAATGGATTACCACTTATGTGGTAATTTGTGGGCACTTTGTTTTTGCCAAAGGGGATGACTATACACTTTTTGGCGTTTAGCTTGAGGCCATGGCTCTGGCACCAGTTATCTGTTTCTATGAGGCCCTTTTGGAGGATGCTTGTGTCAGCTGGAGAGTCGATTATGGCACCCAGTTTGCAGTCGTCTGCGAACTTGATCAGCCACAGTCCTTCCATGTTGGCCTGTACCTCTGAGAAATATATACAGAACAAGAGAGGTCCCAGGACTGAGCCATGTGGGACGCCACTTGTAACTGGTTTGGAGTCTGACATGGCTCCAGCAATTCTAGCCATGTGGGTTCTGTCCTTGAGCCAGTTTGTAACCCATCTAGTGACATAGGGGTTTATATTTAAGCTGGTGAGCTTATCTATAATGCCCGAGTGGGGTATTGTATCGAAGGCTTTTGCGAGGTCCAGGTAGGTTGTTTGGACCACCTTCCCCTCGTCAATGGCCTTGGGGACTGTTTTAAAGAAGGTTTAAGAGGCAGGATCTGCCCTTAACAAAGCTGAACTGGGTAGGATCCAGTGTCTGTAAGTCCCCAATATCTTTATTTATAAGGTTCATGATGATCCTTTCCATAGCTTTTCAGACCAAGCTAGTCAGGCTTATGGGGCGATAGTTTCCAGGATCCGTTGAGGCACCACCTTTGTGGAGAGGGACCACCGTTGATGTACACCACTCTTTGGGTACGTATCCTGTAGTAACGCTGAGATTGAACAGTAGTTTTATGTTTTGGTTTAGCTCTTCTTGGAGTTCATGTAGGACGCAGCCCGGGACACCGTCTGGTCCCATTGATGCTGTGTTTTTTGCTTTGGAGAGGGCGGCTCTTACCTGAGCATCTGAGATGTCAGTGGGGCAGCACTCTGCTGGGATAGATATTTGCCCATTTGGTGGTGGGGGGAGAAGTTTGTGCTGAACCTGTCAGCTAGGATGTTGGCAATGTCTGTGGGTTCGGTGTATTTTTTGTCATTCTGGACTAATTCTGAGCATATCTGGGAATTCCCACCCAGGTTCCTAACATAACTAAAGAAAGCCTTGTGATTATCCTTAGTGTCCTGTGCAATTTTTCTCTCAAAGCTGGTCTTAGACGATTTTATGAGTGCCCGTAGTTTTTTGCTAATACTGATCAGAGATGCCTTCCCTTTTTTGGATTTTGCTCTATCATGTAGTAGCTTCCTCCTTCTATTGTATAGTTTGTTTATGGCTGGGGTCCACCAGACAGAACATCTGCCTTTGGAGGATTGGGTCTTGGTTTTATTTGGGATTGCATGATCCATGCATTCCTGAAGGTGTTCATAGAATGCATTTATAAAGGATTCTGCGGTCTGGGCCGATTTTCCACAGGCCGGGGCTTTGAAGGATTCCACCTCGGTTTTGAGGAGTGTGAAATTTGCTTTAGAGAAGTTTTTCACTGTGGTTTTCTGGGCAGGGGGTGGGGTCGGGATGTGAATATCCAGTGAGATTAGTTTATGGTCTGATCTTACCAGTGAGGGATACACTTCTGGTCTGGAGCATAGAGTCCCCATGTTGGTGATGATCAGGTCCAGTATGTTTTCCCCTCTTGTGGGAATGGCAACAAGTTGTTCCATAGCATTTGAGTTTATAAATTCTAGGAACCTTTGGGCTAGGGTGTTGGAGCTAGAGTAATGCTCCCAGTCTATGTTTGGGTAGTTGAAGTTGCCCAATATAATGGTGTTTGGAGAGACCTTCATATTTTCCAGTGTTCTCAGGAGGGCCAAGTGGAGTTCCTGGGTTTGGGAGGGTGGTCTGTAGCAGGCTATAAACTGGAAGGCAGTTTTACCCACTGTTAGTTGCACATGGATAGTCTCTGATGCTTCGTGCTGTGCCACCAACCTGGAGGTGTGGGTATCTTTGACGAATATTGATACTCCCCCTCCTTTTGTGGTTCGGTCCAAGTTTTGGGGCTGAAAAGCATAGTATGAGGTATAACCTTGTAGTGCTGGGGTGCTCTCAGGAGCCTTGAACCAGGTTTCTGTTACTGCACAGATATCAATGTTCTCCATGCTAAGGAGAGTTTCGAGTGCATGCATCTTGAGGTTTAGACTTCTGGCGTTGAGTAGCTGTCTTTTGAGCCTTGCCTAAAAAAGGCACTATGGGGGTAGCAAAAGCCTTTGCCAATATCCGAAAGCCCAGGGGTGCAGAATGGGTAAGTATCCTGCCAATATTCATACAATAGTTTGGCTGTAGCATGGGTAAGTATACTACCAATACTCATACAATGGTTTGGCTGCATCATGGGTATTTTCACTACCAATATTTCTACAATGGTTAGGCTGCAGCATGGGTAAGTTTCCTATAAATATTTCTACAATGGTTTGGCTGCAGCATGGATAAGTTTTCTGCAAATATTTCTGCAATGGACTGGCTGTTGCATGGGTACATTTACTACTAATATCCATGCAATGCCTTGGTTACAGCATAGGTAAGTTTGCAACCAATAATTTTACAATGGTTTGTCTGCATCATGAGCAAGTTTAACACCAATATTCATACAATAGTTTGGCTGCAGCATTGGTAAGTTTGCAACCAATATTCATACAATGATTTGGCTGCATCATAGAAAAGTGTATTACCAATATTCCTACTTTAGTTTGGCTGCAGCATGGGTAAGTATACTACCAATTTTCATAGAATGGTTTGGCTGCAGCAAAGATAAGTACACATCCAATATTCATTCAATCAAATGCCTGCAGCATGGTTTGGTTTACTACCAATATTCATAGAATTGTTTGGCTGCAGCATGGGTAACTATACTAACAATTTTCATACAATGGTTTGGCTGCAGCATGGTAAATTTATTACCAATGTTCATACAATTTATGGCGGCAGCATGCAGACGATTACTACCAATATCGGTACAATGGTTTGGCTGCAGCATTGGTAAGTTTGCTACCAATATTCATACTAAGAATGGGCTGCAGCTTGGTTAAGTACACTGCCTATATTCATACAATTGCTTCGCTGCAGCATGGATTAGTATACTATCAATATTCATACAATAGTTTGGCGGTAGCATGGTAAGTTTACTACCAATATTTCTACAATGGTTTGGCTTCAGCATGGGTAAGTTTGCTACTAATATTTCTACAATGGTTTGGCTGTAGCGTGGAAAGGTCTAGTACCAATATTTCTACAATGGTTTGGCTGCAGCATTGGTATATTTACTACCAATATTCATACAATGGTTTGGCTGCAGCACGGGCAAGTATACTAAAAATATTCATTCAATAGTTTGGCTGCAGCATGGACATCTTTACTACCAATATTCATACAATGGTTTGGGGTGTCACATCTGTAAATATACTACCATCATTCATACAATGGTTTGGCTGCAGCATAGGTAAGTTTACTTCCAATAATTCTAAATGGATTTGCTGCAGCATGGGTAAGTATACTACCAATATTCATACAATTGTTTGGCTTAATCATGGGAATGTTTACTACCAATATTCATATTATGGCTTGGCTGCAGCATGGGTAAGTTTACTACCAATATTCATCAATGATTTGAGAGTAGCATGGGTAAGTATACTACCAATATTCATACAATGGTTTGGCTGAAGAATGGGTACATTTATTACCAATATTCATACAATGGTTTGGCTGCATCATGGGCAAGATTGCTACCAATATTCATACAACGGTTTGCCTGCAGCATACGTAAGTATACGTTTACTACCAATATTCATACAATGGTTTGGCTAGAGCATGAGAAAGTTTACTACCAATATTCATACAATGGTTTGGCCGCAGCATGGGTGAGTTTGCTAGCAATAATTATGCAATGTTTTGGGTGTAGCATGAGTACATTTACTAACAATATCTGTACAATGGTTTGGCTGCAGCATGGATACCTTAACTACCATTATTCATACAATGGTTTGGCTGCAGCATTGTAAGTTTACTACCAATATTCATACAGTGGGTTGGCAACAGCATGGATAAGTACACTACTTGTATTCATACAATGGTTTGGCTGTAGCTTGCATAAGTTTATTGGCAATATTTCTGCAATGGTTTGGCTGCAGTATGAGTACATTTACTACCAATATTCATACAATGGTTTAGCTGCAGCATAGATAAGTATAGTACCAATATTCATACAATGGTTTGCCTGCAGCATGGGCAAGTTTACTACCAATATTCATACAATGGTTTGCCTGCAGCATGGGGAAGTTTACTACCAATATTCATACAATGGTTAGGCTGCAGCATTTGTAAGTTTACTACCAATATTCATACAATGGCTTGGCTGCAGCATAGATACGTTTACTACCAATATTCCTGCAATGGTTTAGCTGCAACATAAGTAAGTATACTACCAATATTCACTCAATGGTTTGGCTGCAGCATGTTCAGATTTACTGCCAAAATTCATACAAAGGTTTGTGCTGTAGCATGACTAAATATACTACCAATCTTCATACAATGGTTTGGCTGCAACATGGCTAAGAATACTAACAATATTCATAAAATCGTTTGGCTGCAGCATATGTAAGTTTAGTACCAATATTTCTACAATGGTTTTGATGCAGCATGGGTAAGTATACTACCAATATTCATACAATTGTTTGGCTGCAGCATGGATAAGCTTACTACCAATATTCATGCAATGGTTTAGCTGCAGCATGAGTATGTTTAATACCAATATTCATGCAAAGGTTTGGCTTTTGAATAGGTAAGTATTCTACCAATATTTCTGCAATGGTTTGGTAACAGACTGGGTATGTTTCCGACCAATATTTCTACAATGCATTAGCTAATGCATGGGTAAGTACATTACCAATATTCATGCAATGGTTTTTTACCAATACTCGTACAATGGTTTGCCTGCAGCATACATAAGTATACTACCAATATTCATACAATGGGTTGGCTGCAGGATGGGCAAGTATACTAACAATATTTATACAATGGTTTGCCTGCAGCACAGGCAAGTCTACTACCAATATTATATAAATCCAAAAACAGGTTCGAAAAACCAGCGACACAGTCTGAGATGAGTCAAATAACACTATTTACTCCACTGTTTTAAGCGCTTTTCGTCAGCCTGATGGCAATCTTCTTCAGAAACAGTTACAGCAATAAAAAAACATTCTTATAACTAAGACAGGTGATCAGCATTCACCAATTGCATCACTTTGTTCTACTTAAGCAAACACACTTTAAAATTAAAGTGACAACTGCTGATAACCATTAATAAAACAACATTAAAGTATATAAACACATTAAAGTATATGAACATGTCTACGACAGTAACCACAATACACAAAGGTAAAACCATTGAGTAGTTTTGTATAACTCAACCATTGGCAGAAATAATATATGTTTTTAACAAAATGTGAATCATCTCTGCAAGCTTTTTAGTTTGAGAATGCTACTAATTGAGCATGAGTCATTCAACCCAGGAAAATTATAGGCATTCAGCCTCACTTGCCAGGCTAATTCAAGTTCTTCAAGTTTGATTGGTCTAGAAATGCCCCTACTGTCAAACTTGGCTTGATCAATGATATTTAAAAGCATGTTCTTTATTAGAAGTAATGTGCTTAGCTAGTGCATTCTCCAGTTTACATTTATTCATAGCGTATTGGTGTTTGTAAATTCTGTCACACGGAGCCTCCGCTCCATCTTTCCTATATAGAAAGCAGAACAGAGTGTACACCTAGCCAAGTAAACTACAAAAGACGAGTTACAGTTGAATCTGCCTTTCAATTTATAAGTTGTACCATTAACCTTAAATGAATTAGTGACTTCTACAAGTTTACAATAGTTGCAATTTTGACATGTATTCATCCCAGTATTCCATACTACTGGGGTGTATTGCTGTTCTAAGAGAGTTTTAAGGTTCTTCCCTCTTCTAAATGTCACTCTAGGGGTCTCACCTACTTTAACGTAAATGTTAGGGTACATCTTAAACAGGTCCCAATTTTTCTGTAAGATGTCCAAACATGAGTAACTATGTGAACTGAATGTAGTGATGAAGGACAATGTGGCATTCTTATCCTCACTAACCAATGCTCTACTAGTGGTGTCTGAATATTCATCCACTACACTGTGCATACTAGAAGGTGTCAATATGGGTTTAGCACTAAGTAAAGGAATGTATACCCTATCCACTCTCTTAGTTGTAACCTCTTGGATAAGGGCATCCAAGAGGGGCTCTGGGTATCCACGGTGCAAAACAGCACATTCATCAGAAAAATCTTCATCCAAACTGGTCATTCTCGAAGCCCTCACTAACTGGCCCTTAATGACTGACCTCTTTTGCTGAAAAGGATGGCTACTGGTGAAATGGAGGAACGTATTGGAGTACGTGTTTTTTCTGAATATCCTTGTTACATAACTATTAATAATGTCATTTTTCACTACGCAAATATCTAGGTACGCTATAGTATCAGTGTTAAATGTAGAAGTGAACTGTAGGAAATGCGTAGTGCTGTTGAAATATTCCAGCACATACTCACTATCTCGCTCATCTCCATTGATGAGGATGAAGATGTCATCCAGGTATCTTGTATAGAAAACAAAGGAATCACAACATGTATTGTTGTTAAACACGAATTCCGATTCCCAGTAAGCCATGACCAGATTTGCGACGCTAGCTCCGCACAGTGTCCCCATTGCTACCCCTACTTTTTGCAGAAACAAACGGTCTTGGAACATAAAATAATTGTTAGAGTACCACATCAATAAGTTCCACGACCAAACTAATTTCCGAGGATGTAGCATTATGTTTCTTTAACATAAGTGCTACCCATTCTATAGCTACCTCGTGGGGGATGCAAGTGTAGAGATCTCTCACGTCAATGGTGAGAAAATTAAAGTTCACGTTGAAATCTAAGGCCTCAATCTTTTTCAAGAATGACCATGAATCTTTACATATTTGGGTCTCATGGCATAAGAATTTTTGTAAAATGGCATCTACCACTTTAGCACACGAGTATCTTGGTGAACCTCTGCTATCCACTAGTGGTCTCATAGGAGGATTCTCAATACATTTTTGGATCTTGGGGATGCCAAATATACATGGATATCTAGGGTACAAAGTTGTCAAGTAATTATAGCTCTTCTGGTCGATTCTACCTTCAATGAATAAGTCCTCTATACAGTTCTTGATTAAACTATAAGCCTTATTTACCTCTGAACGTGAACTAGTAGTGTATGCATCGGTATTCAGCAATGCATTCATACGTTGCTGATAGTCTAAATTTTTAAATACAACCAGCCCTCCACCTTTGTCAGGTTTACATAAACGCAGTCCTTGTGACTTGATGAATTGTAAATATTTGCATTCAGCTCTATTAGTGTTATTAGCAGCTCTATGTTTAAACCCGTCCTTTATGGCATGCCTAATATCCAATTTACAAAGCTTCTCAAACAAGTCCAATACAGGATGCAATGGGGGATTATACGTACTAGGAATATAGAAATTGTTAGGGTTACCAGTATTCAATACATCACCCATAATTAAGTTAAAATCCAACTTTCTAGTGTATGTTTTAATGTCCACAAAAGTGTCTACTATGTTCAATGCTTGATAAGGAACAAAGGTCAAACCTTTAGACAGAAAGTCAACAATGTCCGTGCTAAACTCTATAGAAGTGAAATTATAGAGCTTAAAGTCACCTGATTTATTCAAGATGATCTCCGGATGTTGTTGACCAATTTGGTTGACAGAAATTGTGTGGCAGTCATAATAAGAAGCCTGATTGTCATGCGATACAGTTTCCTGATGGCAGCCAGGAGCATCATCATTTAAAAGAGGTAGAAAAGATGGTATATCAGACTGGTCATGGGCAATTAGGTCTTGTTTTTGTTGAATTTCTGCTTGTCCCTGTATTGGGTCTGTTGATAGTTCCTCTGTTTTGGACCTGGCCCCTGAATAGGGGCCCTGCCGAAAATTCTCCTGCTGGTGAGAGTTATTTTGGCCAGGATGGCCACTACAAAGTCTCTCACTCCAAGGGACCCACCTGGATTCAACTGGGTCACTCAAGTTACTAGTGGAGCTGTGATTAGCGTGTAACTTAGGATTGATCCTATTGTCACTACAGTTAACAACATCATTCATGTTGTTATCATTCTCATTAGCAGTGGCGTTAGAATTAATGCCAGAATTATGAGATTGGCCTGGAAAAACATTACCTTTTCTCCAGACTTGAGCCAGTGAAGGATCCAGGTATGCAGTACCTAAATGGTACGCTTTACAGTCCCTTTCCATTTTTTTAAGCTTGTTAGACTTTAATTTAAGCATGTACTGGTCGATACTGGTGAAGACTCGACCATACTCATACTTGTATCTCACAAACTCTAAATCTGATTGTATACTTTTATCTAGATCAGTCACAAACAAGGATAGTTTCTCTACCCATACACTGTAATGTTTCACCATAACTTCAAGCAGCTCAAGACTCTGGTGGTCAAATAACCTGACCAACTCAGTATGGAAAACAGAGCCAGCCTCCAACCCTGTAGGGTAGGAAGAATGCCTTACGCCTTTCGGGACTACTTTCTGAGTAAGGCATTCACGAAAGTATGAAATCTCCAGTTGTAACTTCCTCAATTTTACAAGACATACATCAAATGATTTTAATTTTTCAATAATATTGTCAGAAACTAAGTTATTACCCTGCTCAGGTTGTTTACCAAAGTTGTCAATGTTGTATTCACTTAATAAACAAAATCCATTAGCCAGACACGCTGCTAAAGGCGGACTGCCGATGTTGCCTTCATATTAATTTGGTACAGCTGCCCCATGCTGGCCCGAGAGTGAAGTAGATGAAATATTGGCAGGGTGACCTTGAGTCGGCAAGCCTGGTAAATTTTGACTGCTTGGAACCGCTGAGTGTATATGAACGTTCGGATGCAAGTCCACAGTAGGCAGCAATGGGGTAGACAAAGCAGCCGGTAAGTGAGCATTGGTAACCTCTGTATTATCCGATACAACAGACTCGCTCACTTCCTGCATTTTATTTGATTGCTTCGAGTTAGAAACTATAGAATTATCAGATTTATTATTTGAGGCAGGTGAAATGCTTCTGCTCAATACCTCAACTTGTGTAGCAGTCCTGACATCTGAAGGGCTGATATTTAAAACAGGCTGTTGCTGTGATGCTACGATAACTGCAGGAAGGGATTGACGGAGTTCACGTTGATCAGCATCCAACTGCTCCAGTTGTGAAAAAATAGAATCAATTTTATTGTAGAGAGAGTCCAACATGCTGTTGGGGACTGGACCCTGTTGGGAATCCAATAAGTCTCCAGCAGCAATGATGTTGGGTCTAAAGACCTCCGGAGTATCACATGGGTCAAATGGACTGTTGCTGGGTCACAAACCAGTTGCCATGACAAACTGGGAACACAAACAAGACAAGAAACTAAATAAATCCAAAAACAGGTTCGAAAAACCAGCAACACAGTCCAAGATGAGTCAAATAACACTATTTATTCCATTGTTTTAAGCGCTTTTCATCAGCCTGATGGCAAACTTCTTCAGAAACAGTTACAGCAATAAAAAAACCTTCCTTATAACTAAGACAGGTGATCAGCATTCACCAATTGCATCACTTTGTTCTACTTAAGCAAACACACTTTAAAATTAAAGTGACAACTGCTGATAACCAGTAATAAAACAACATTAAAGTATATAAACACATTAAAGTATATGAACATGTCTATGACAGTAACCACAATACACAAAGGTAAAAACATTAAGAGTAGTTTTGTATAACTCAACCATTGGCAGAAATAATATATGTTTTTAATAAAATGTGACTCATCTCTGCAAGCTCTTTAGTTTGAGAATGCTACTAATTGAGCATGAGTCATTCGACCCAGGAAAATTATAGGCATTCAGCCTCACTTGCCAGGCTAATTTAAGTTCTTCAAGCTTGAGTGGTCTAGGACCGCCCCTACTGTCATACTTGGCTTGATCAATGATAATAAATTGAAAAGCATGTTCTTTATTAGAAGTAATGTGCTTAGCTAGCGCATTCTCCAGTTTACATTTATTCACAGCGTATTGGTGTTCGTAAATTCTGTCACGGAGCCTCCGCTCCATCTTTCCTATATAGAAAGCAGGACAGAGTGTACACCTAGCCAAGAAAACTACAAAAGATGAGTTACAGTTGAATCTGCCTTTCTGCCTTAAAACTCTCTTAGAACAGCAATACACCCCAGTAGTACGGAATACTGGGATGAATAAATGTCAAAATTGCAACTATTGTAAACTTGTAGAAGTCACTAATTCGATTAAGGTTAATGGTACAACTTATAAATTGAAAGGCAGATTCAACTGTAACTCGTCTTTTGTAGTTTACTTGGCTAGGTGTCCACTCTGTCCTGCTTTCTATAAAGGAAAGACAGAGTGGAGGCACTGTGACAGAATTTACGAACACCAATACACTATGAATAAATGTAAACTGGAGAATGCGCTAGCTAAGCACATTACTTCTAATAAAGAACATGCTTTTAAATTTATTATCATTGATCAAGCCAAGTATGACAGTAGGGGCAGTCCTAGACCACTCAAACTTGGAAGAACTTGAATTAGCCTGGCAAGTGAGGCTGAATGCCTATACTTTTCCTGGGTTGAATGACTCATGCTCAATTAGTAGCATTCTCAAACTAAAGAGCTTGCAGAGATGAGTCACATTTTGCTAAAAACATATATTATTTCTGCCAATGGTTGAGTTATACAAAACTACTCTTAATGTTTTTAACTTTGTGTATTGTGGTTACTGTCGTAGACATGTTCATATACTTTAATGTGTTTATATACATTAATGTTGTTTTATTAATGGTTATCAGCAGTTGTCACTTTAATTTTATAGCATGCTTGCTTAAGTAGAACAAAGTGATGCAATTAGTGAATGCTGATCACCTGTCTTAGTTATAAGGAAGGTTTTTTATTGCTGTAACTGTTTATGAAGAAGTTTGCCATCAGGCTGACGAAAAGCGCTTAAAACAGTGGAATAAATATTGATATTTGACTCATCTCGGACTGTGTCGCTGGTTTTTTTAACCTGTTTTTGGATTTATTTAGTTTCTTGCCTTGTTTGTGTTCTTACTACCAATATTCATACACTGGTTTGGCAGCAATTGTGTAAGTTATCTAATAAAAATCATACAATAGTTTGGTTGCAGCATGGCAAAGTTTACTACCAATATTCATACAATAGTTTGACTGCAGCATTTGTAAGTTTACTACCAATATTCATACAATGGTTTGGCTGCAGCATGGGTAAGTTCACTACCAATATTCATACAATGGTTTGGCTGCAGCATGGGTTAGTTTACTACCAATATTCCTGAAATGGTTTGGCTGCAGCATGGGTAAGAATACTAAGAATATTCAAGCAATGATTTTGCTGCAGTATAGATAAGTATACAACCAATATTCATACAATGGTTTGCTGCAGCATGGGTAAGTTTACTATCAATAATCATGCAATGGTTTGGCTGCAGCATGGGTAAGTTTACTACCAATATTCATACAATGGTATGGCTGCAGTATGAAAAAGTATACTACCAATATTCACACAATGGTTTGGCTGCAGCATGTTCAGGATTACTACCAATATTCATACAATGGATTGGGCTGTAGCATGTGTAAGTACACTACCGATATTCATACAATGGTTTGGCAGCATGGCTAAGTATACTACAAATATACATGCAATGGTTTTACTGCATTTTATACAAGTATACAACCAATATTCATACAATGGTTTGGCTGCAGCATGGGTAAGTACACTACCAATATTCATGTAATGGTTTGTCTGGAGCATGGGTAAGTTTACTAACAATATTCATACAATGGTTTGGCTGCAATATGTCCAAGTTTACTGCCAAAATTCATACAATGGTTTGCACTGTAGCATGAGTAAATATACTACCAATATTCATACAATGGTTTGGCTGCAACATGGCTAAGTATACTAACAATATTCATAAAATCGTTTGGCTGCAGCATATGTAAGTTTAGTACCAATATTTCTACAATGGTTTTGATGCAGCATGGGTAAGTATACTACCAATATTCATGCAATGGTTTAGCTGCAGCATGGGTATGTTTAATACCAATATTCATGCAATGGTTTGGCTTCCGAATAGGTAAGTATACTACCAATATTTCTGCAATGGTTTGGCTACAGACTGGTTATGTTTCCGACCAATATTTCTACAATGCTTTAGCTAATGCATGGGTAAGTATATTACCAATATTCATGCAATGGTTTGGCTGCAGCTTGGGCAAGTTTTTTACCAATACTCATACAATGGTTTTCCTGCAGCATACATAAGTATACTACCAATATTCATACAATGGGTTGGCTGCAGCATGGGTAAGTATACTACCAATACTCATAAAATGTTTTGGCTGCAGCATGGGTAAGTTTGCTACCAATAATTATGCAATGGTTTGGCCTCTGCATGCATACATTTACTATCAATATCCGTATAATGGTTTGGCTGTAGCACGGGCAAGCTTAATACCAATATTCATACAATGGTTTTGGCTGTAGCATGGGTAAGTATACTACCAATATTTCTACGATTGTTTGGCTTCATTATGGGTAGGTTGGCTACCAATGTTTCTACCATGGCTTGGCTGCAGCATGGCTATGTTTACTACCAATATTCATACAATGGTTTAGCTGCAGCATGGGTAAATTTACTACCAATATTTCTTCAATGCTTTGGCTGCAGCATGGGTACATTTACTATCAATATTAATACAATGGTTTGGCTGCAGCATGGGTAAGTATACTAACAATATTCATAGAATGGTTTGCCTGCAGCACGGGCAAGTCTACTACCAATATTATATAAATTCAAAAACAGGTTAAAAAAACCAGCGACACAGTCCGAGATGAGTCAAATAACACTATTTATTCCACTGTTTTAAGCACTTTTCGTCAGCCTGATGGCAAACTTCTTCAGAAACAGTTACAGCAATAAAAAAACCTTCCTTATAACTAAGACAGGTGATCAGTGTTCACCAATTGCATCACTTTGTTCTACTTAAGCAAACACACTTTAAAATTAAAGTGACAACTGCTGATAACCATGAATAAAACAACATTAAAGTATATAAACACATTAAAGTATATGAACATGTCAACGACAGTAACCACAATACACAAAGGTAAAAACATTAAGATTAGTTTTGTATAACTCAACCATTGGCAGAAATAATATATGTTTTTAACAAAATGTGACTCATCTCTGCAAGCTCTTTAGTTTGAGAATGCTACTAATTGAGCATGAGTCATTCAACCCAGGAAAATTATAGGCATTCAGCCTCACTTGCCAGGCTAATTTAAGTTCTTCAAGTTTGAGTGGTCTAGGACTGCCCCTACTGTCATACTTGGCTTGATCAATGATAATAAATTTAAAAGCATGTTCTTTATTAGAAGTAATGTGATTAGCTAGCGCATTCTCCAGTTTACATTTATTCATAGCGTATTGGTGTTCGTAAATTCTGTCACGGAGCCTCCGCTCCGTCTTTCCTATATAGAAAGCAGGACAGAGTGTACACCTAGCCAAGTAAACTGCAAAAGACGAGTTACAGTTGAATCTGCCTTTCTGCCTTAAAACTCTCTTAGAACAGCAATACACCCCAGTAGTATGGAATACTGGGATGAATAAATGTCAAAATTGCAACTATTGTAAACTTGTAGAAGTCACTAATTCATTTAAGGTTAATGGTACAACTTATAAATTGAATAAATGTAAACTGCAGAATGCGCTACCTAAGCACATTACTTCTAATAAAGAACATGCTTTTAAATTTATTATCATTGATCAAGCCAAGTATGAAAGTAGGGACGGTCCTAGACCATTCAAACTTGAAGAACTTGAATTAGCCTGGCAAGTGAGGCTGAATGCCTATACTTTTCCTGGGTTGAATGACTCATGCTCAATTAGTAGCATTCTCAAACTAAAGAGCTTGCAGAGATGAGTCACATTTTGTTAAAAACATATATTATTTCTGCCAATGGTTGAGTTATACAAAACTACTCTTAATGTTTTTACCTTTGTGTATTGTGGTTATTGTCATAGACATGTTCATATACTTTAATGTGTTTATATACTTTAATGTTGTTTTATTAATGGTTATCAGCAGTTGTCACTTTAATTTTAAAGTGTGTTTGCTTAAGTAGAACAAAGTGATGCAATTGGTGAATGCTGATCACCTGTCTTAGTTATAAGGAAGGTTTTTTATTGCTGTAACTGTTTCTGAAGAAGTTTGCCATCAGGCTGATGAAAAGCGCTTAAAACAGTGGAATAAATATTGTTATTTGACTCATTTCGGACTGTGTTGCTGGTTTTTCGAAAATGTTTTTGGATTTATTTAGTTTCTTGCCTTGTTTGTGTTCCTACTACCAATATTCATACACTGGTTTGGCTGTAATTCTGTAAGTTATCTAATAAAAATCATACAATAGTTTGGTTGCAGCATTTGTAAGTTTATTACCAATATTCATACAATGGTTTGGCTGCAGCATGGGTAAGTTCACTACCAATATTCATACAATGGTTTGGCTGCAGCATGGGTTAGTATACTACTAATATTCCTGAAATGGTTTGGCTGCAGCATGGGTAAGAATACTACCAATATTCATGCAATGGTTTGGCTGCAGCATGGGTAAGAATACTAAGAATATTCAAGCAATGGTTTTGCTGCAGTATAGATAAGTATACAACCAATATTCATACAATGGTTTGGCTGCAGCATGGGTAAGTTTACTATCAATATTCATGCAATGGTTTGTCGGGAGCATGAGTAAGTTTACTATCAATAATCATGCAATGGTTTGCCTGCAGCATGTATTAGTATACCACCAATATTCATGCAATGGTTTGGCTGCAGCATGGGTAAGTTTACTACCAATATTCATACAATGGTATGGCTGCAGAATGAAAAAGTATACTACCAATATTCACACAATGGTTTGGCTGCAGCATGTTCAGGATTACTACCAATATTCATACAATGGTTTGGCTGCAACATGGCTAAGTATACTAACAATATTCATAAAATCTTTTGGCTGCAGCATATGTAAGTTTAGTACCAATATTTCTACAATGGTTTTGATGCAGCATGGGTAAGTATACTACGAATATTCATACAATTGTTTGGCTGCAGCAAAGATAAGCTTACTACCAATATTCATGCAATGGTTTAGCTGCAGCATGGGTATGTTTAATACCAATATTCATACAATGGTTTGGCTTCTGAATAGGTAAGTATACTACCAATATTTCTGCAATGGTTTGGCTACAGACTGGGTATGTTTCCGACCAAAATTTTTACAATGCTTTAGCTAATGCATGGGTAAGTATATTACCAATATTCATGCAATGGTTTGGCTGCAGTTTGAGCAAGTTTTTTACCAATACTCATACAATGATTTGCCTGCAGCATACATAAGTATACTACCAATATTCATACAATGTGTTGGCTGCAGCATGGCTAAGTATACTAACAATATTCATAAAATCGTTTGGCTGCAGCATATGTAAGTTTAGTACCAATATTTCTACAATGGTTTTGATGCAGCATGGGTAAGTATACTACCAATATTCATGCAATGGTTTAGCTGCAGCATGGGTATGTTTAATACCAATATTCATGCAATGGTTTGGCTTCCGAATAGGTAAGTATACTACCAATATTTCTGCAATGGTTTGGCTACAGACTGGTTATGTTTCCGACCAATATTTCTACAATGCTTTAGCTAATGCATGGGTAAGTATATTACCAATATTCATGCAATGGTTTGGCTGCAGCTTGGGCAAGTTTTTTACCAATACTCATACAATGGTTTTCCTGCAGCATACATAAGTATACTACCAATATTCATACAATGTGTTGGCTGCAGCATGGGTAAGTATACTACCAATACTCATAAAATGTTTTGGCTGCAGCATGGGTAAGTTTGCTACCAATAATTATGCAATGGTTTGGCCTCTGCATGCATACATTTACTATCAATATCCATATAATGGTTTGGCTGTAGCACGGGCAAGCTTAATACCAATATTTATGCAATGGTTTTGGCTGTCGCATGGGTAAGTTTACTACCAATATTTCTACAATTGTTTGGTTGCATTATGGGTAGGTTGGCTACCAATGTTTCTACCATGGCTTGTCTGCAGCATGGCTACGTTTACTACCAATATTCATACAATGGTTTAGCTGCAGCATGGGTAAATTTACTACCAATATTTCTTCAATGCTTTGGCTGCAGCATGGTTACATTTACTATCAATATTAATACAATGGTTTGGCTGCAGCATGGGTAAGTATACTACCAATATTCATACAATGGTTTGCTTGCAGCATGAGCAAGTCTACTACCAATATTATATAAATTCAAAAACAGGTTCGAAAAACCAGCGACACAGTCCGAGATGAGTCAAATAACATTATTTATTCCACTGTTTTAAGGGCTTTTCGTCAGCCTGATGGCAAACTTCTTCAGAAACAGTTAAAGCAATAAATAAAATTCCTTATAACTAAGACAGGTGATCAGTGTTCACCAATTGTATCACTTTGTTTTCTACTTAAGCAAACACACTTTAAAATTAAAGTGACAACTGCTAATAACCATTAATAAAACAACATTAAAGTATATAAACACATTAAAGTATATGAACATGTCTACGACAGTAACCACAATACACGAAGGTAAAAACATTAAGAGTAGTTTTGCATAACTCAACCATTGGCAGAAATAATATATGTTTTTAACAAAATGTGACTCATCTCTGCAAGCTCTTTAGTTTGAGAATGCTACTAATTGAGCATTAATCATTCAACCCAGGAAAATTATAGGCATTCAGCCACACTTGCCAGGCTAATTCAAGTTCTTCAAGTTTGAGTGGTCTAGGACTGCCCCTACTGTCATATTTGGCTTGATCAATGATAATAAATTTAAAAGCATGTTCTTTATTAGAAGTAATGTGCTTAGCTAGCGCATTCTGCAGTTTACATTTATTCATAGCGTATTGGTGTTTGTAAATTCTGTCACGGAGCCTCCGCTCCATCTTTCCTATATAGAAAGCAGGACAGAGTATACACCTAGTCAAGTAAACTACAAAAGACAAGTTGCAGTTTAATCTGCCTTTCAATTTGTAAGTTGTACCATTAACCTTAAACAAATTAGTGACTTCTACAAGTTTACAATAGTTGCAATTTTGACATTTATTCATCCCAGTATTCCGTACTACTGGGGTGTATTGCTGTTCTAAGAGAGTTTTAAGGTTCTTCCCTCTTCTAAATGTCACTCTAGGGGTCTCACCTATTTTAACGTAAATGTTAGGGTACATCTTAAACAGGTCCCAATTTTTCTGTAAGATGTCCAAACATGAGTAACTATGTGAACTGAATGTAGTGATGAAGGACAATGTGGCATTCTTATCCTCACTAACCAATGCTCTACTAGTGGTGTCTGAATATTCATCCACTACACTGTGCATACTAGAAGGTGTCAATATGGGTTTAGCACTAAGTAAAGGAATGTATACCCTATCCACTCTCTTAGTTGTAACCTCTTGGATAAGGGCATCCAAGAGGGGCTCTGGGTATCCACGGTGCAAAACAGCACATTCATCAGAAAAATCTTCATCCAAACTGGTTATTCTCGAGGCCCTCACTAACTGGCCCTTAATGACTGACCTCTTTTGCTGAAAAGGATATCTACTGGTGAAATGGAGGAACGTATTGGAGTACGTGTTTTTTTCTGAATATCCTTGCTACATAACTATTAATAATGTAATTTTTCACTAGGCAAATATCTAGGTACGCTATAGTATCAGTGTTAAATGTAGAAGTGAATTGTAGAAAATGCGTAGTGCTGTTGAAATATTCCAGCACATACTCACTATCTCACTCATCTCCATTGATGAAGATGAAGATGTCATCCAGGTATCTCGTATAGAAAACAAAGGAATCACAACATGTATTGCTGTTAAACATGTATTCCAATTCCCAGTAAGCCATGACCAGATTTGCGACGCTAGCTCCACACGGTGAACCCATTGCTACCCCTACTTTTTGCAGAAAAAAACAGTCTTGGAATATAAAATAATTGTTAGAGTACCACATCAATAAGTTCCACAACCAATCTAATTTCTGTGGCTGTAGCATTATGTTTCTTTAACATAAGTGCTACCCATTCTATAGCTACCTTGTGGGGGATGCAAGTGTAGAGATCTCTTACGTCAATGGTGTGAAAATTAAAGTTCACGTTGAAATCTAAGGCCTCAATCTTTTTCAAGAATGACCATGAATCTTTACATATTTGGGTCTCATGGCATAAGAATTTTTGTAAAATGGCATGTACCACTTTAGCACATGAGTATGTTGGTGAACCTCTGCTATCCACTAGTGGTCTCAAAGGAGGATTCTCAATACACTTATGGATCTTGGGGATGCCAAATATACACTGATATCTGGGGTACAAAGTTGGCAAGTAATTATAGATCTTCTGGTCGATTCTACCTTCAATGAATAAGTCCTCTATACAGTTCTTGATTAAACTATAAGCCTTATTTACCTCTGAACGTGAACTAGTAGTGTATGCATCGGTATTCAGCAATGCATTCATACGTTGCTGATAGTCTAAATTATTAAATACAACCAGCCCTCCACCTTTGTCAGGTTCACAAAAACGCAGTCCTTGTGACTTGATGAATTGTAAATATTCGCGTTCATCTCTATTAGTGTTATTAGCAGTTCTATGTTTAAACCCGACCTTTATGGCATGCCTAATATCCAATTCACAAAGCTTCTCAAACAAGTCCAATACAGGGTGCAATGGGGGAATTATACATACTAGGAATATAGAAATTGTCAGGGTTACCAGTTTTCAATACATCACCCATAATTAAGTTAAAATTCAACTTCCTAGTGTATGTTTTAATGTCCACAATAGTGTCTACTATATTCAATGCTTGATAAGGAACAAAGGTCAAACTTTTAGACAGAAAGTCAACAATGTCCATTTGGCTGCAGCATGTTCAGGATTACTACCAATATTCATACAATGGATTGGATGCAGCATGGATAAATTTACTACCATTATTCATACAATGGTTTGGCTGCAGCATTGTAAGGTTACTACCAATATTCATACAATGGTTTGGCCGCAGGAAGGGTAAGTTTGCTACCTATAATTATGCAATGTTTTGGGTGTAGCATGAGTACATTTACTAGCAATATCTATACAATGTTTTGGCTGCAGCATGGGTAGCTTTTCCTCAAATATTCAAACAATGGTTTGGCTGCAGCATTGGTAAGTTTAGTACCAATATTCATACAGCGGGTTGGCTGCAGCATGGTTAAGAATACTACCAATATTCATGCAATGGTTTGGCTGCAGCATAGGTAAGAATACTAAGAATATTCAAGCAATGGTTTTGCTGCAGTATAGATAAGTATACAACCAATATTCATACAATGGTTTGGCTGCAACATGGAAAAGTATACTACCAATATTCATCCAATGGTTTGGCTGCAGCATGGGTAAGTTTAATACCAATATTCATACAATGGTTTGGCTGCAGTATGAAAAAGTATACTACCAATATTCACACAATGGTTTGGCTGCAGCATGTTCAGGTTTACTGCCAATATTCATATAATGGTTTGGGCTGTAGCATATGTAAGTATACTACCTGTAACACATTGCATTTACGTTACCTGGTACTTGCTCACTAAAGCAATTATATAAGTCAGCAATAAAAAATTAAAACCACTACACCCTCACAAACTCCCCTTGAGTACCTTGTTCCCCACTGGCCCTTTTTTTTCCAATTATAAAGGAATTCCCAATACTATTCTAGCATGTCCAAAGGTCAGTTGTCAATCTCCTCTCCGGTCCAACTGGTGAATCTGGGAATCTTGAGGCAATGTTACAACTGCCTCATGTACACAGACAACCCTCTCCTCCTCCCAACAAATTCCAACACATGTGAGAGATGCAACCATATAGCCAAACTGGAGGCTAAGCTCTCTCAACTCAGTACTGGTGAAACCTGTCAGGAGGAGAAGGAAATCACACTCACTACAATTCCAGTCTCACATAGACCTACCACGACAGCAAACCAAACACATAAACACACAAAAACATACTCGGAGGCTCTAAATAAAAATCTGCCTAAGCAGCAGAGACCTCCAAAGCAGATACCCAAGCAACCGGTACCCCAAAACAAAACACGTGCAACACATAGCTCACAAAGCCAGTGTGCTGAACAGTCACAGCCCTTAAGGCTAAAAAACACACCTGATACACTTGTAATAGGTGACTCTATCGTCAGGCACACTGACGTCCCGCTCACCAGGCTGAACAAGGAGAAGGTCAAGGTGAGCTGCCTGTCGGGCGCTAGGATCCGCCACATAACACAAGCACTCAGGTCACTCCAAGGCAAGTACAAATATGACTCCGTCATTGTCCATGCTGGTGTGAATGACCTGAGACGTATCTCCCTGGACTACATGAAAAGAGACATAGAGGAGCTCTCTGAGCATGTGGCCCAGGCCGGTATGACCCTCACCTTGAGTAGCATCTTACCCTCACCGAGAATGATGCCACAATATGAAGACAAGATGATCAATTTCAACAATTGGCTTAAGTATTGGTGTCATTCAAAGGGAATTCAATGCCTGTCAGCCTGGGATGACATGCTGGACAAGCCACAATGCTTTGCTAGGGACGGCTTGCACCTGTCACCCCTGGGCTTTCGGATATTGGCAAAGGCTCTTGCTACCCCCATAGTGCCTTTTTTAGGCAAGGCTCAAAAGACAAACCCACCTCCATAGGTATCACAAGGGATAAGAAACTAAGAGTAATGCTACTCAACGCCAGAAGTCTAAACCTCAAGATGCATGCACTCGAAACTCTCCTTAACATGGAGAACATCGATATCTGTGCAGTAACAGAAACCTGGTTCAAGGCTCCCGAGAGCATCCCACCACTGCCAGGTTATACCTCATACCATGCATTTCGGCCCCCAAACTTGGACCAAACCAGAAAAGGAGGGGGAGTATCAATATTCGTCTAAGATACCCACACCTCCAGGTTGGTGGCACAGCATGAAGCATCAGAGACTATCCATGTGCAACTAACAGTGGGTAAAACTGCCTGCTACAGACCACCCTCCCAAACCCAGGAACCCCACTCGGCCTTCCTGAGAACACTGGAAAATATGAAGGTCTCTCCAAACACTAATATATTGGGTGATTTCAACTACCCAAACATAGACTGGGAGCATTACTCTAGCTCCAACACCCTAGCCCAAAGGTACGTAGAATTTATAAACTCAAACGCTATGGAACAACTTGTTACCACTCCCACAAGAAGGGAAAACATACTGGACCTGATCATCACCAACATGGGGACTCTATGCTCCAGACCAGAAGTGTATCCCTCACTGGTAAGATCAGACCATAAACTAATCTCACTGGATATTCACATTCCGACCCCACCCCCTGCCCAGAAAACCACAGTGAAAAACTTCTCTAAAGCAAATTTTACACTCCTCAAAACCGAGGTGGAATCCTTCAAAGCCCCCGGGCCTGTGGAAAATACAGCCCAGACCGCAGAATCCTTTATAAATGCATTCTATGAACACCTTCAGGAATGCATGGATCATGCAATCCCAAATAAAACCAAGACCCAATCCTCCAAAGGCAGACGTCCTGTCTGGTGGACCCCAACCATAAACAAACTATACAATAGAAGGAGGAAGCTACTACATGATAGAGCAAAATCCCAAAAGGGAAGGCATCTCTGATCAGTGTTAGCAAAAAACTACAGGCACTCATAAAATTGTCTAAGGCCAGCTTCGAGAGAAAAATTGCACAGGACACTAAGGATAATCACAAGGCTTTCTTTAGTTATGTTAGGAACCTGGGTGGGAATTCCCAGATATGCTCAGAATTGGTCCAAAATGACAAAAATACACGAACCCACAGACATTGCCAACATCCTAGCTGACAGGTTCAGTGCAAACTCCCCCCCCCCCCCCAAAAAGGCAAAAATCTATCCCAGCACAGTGCTGCCCCTGACATCTCAGATGCTCAGGTAAGAGCCGCCCTCTCCAAAGCAAAAAACACAGCATCAATGGGACCAGACGGTGTCCCGGGCTGCGTCCTACATGAACTCCAAGAAGAGCTAAACCCAAACATAAAACTACTGTTCAGTCTCAGACTTACCACAGGATATGTACCCAAAGAGTGGCGTACAGCAACAGTGGTCCCTCTCCATAAAGGTGGTGCCTCAACGGATCCTGGAAACTATCGCCCCATAAGCCTGACTAGCTTGGTCTGCAAAGCTATGGAAAGGATCATCATGGACCTCATAAAAAAAGATATTGGGGACCTACAGACACTGGATCCTACCCAGTTTGGCTTTGTTAAGGGCAGATCCTGCCTCTTAAACCTGGTCGATTTCTTTGAAACAGTTACCAAGGCCATTGACGAGGGGAAGGTGATCCACACAGCCTACCTGGACCTTGCAAAGCCTTCGATACAATACCCTACTCGGGCATTATAGATAAGTTCACCAGCTTAAATATAAACCCCTATGTCACTAGATGGGTTGCAAACTGGCTCAATGACAGAACCCACATGGTTAGAATTGCTGGAGCCATGTCAGACTCCAAACCAGTTACAAGTGGCGTCCTACAAGGCTCAGTCCTGGGACCTCTCTTGTTCTATATATATTTCTTGGAGGAACAGGCCAACACGGAAGGACTGTGGCTGACCAAGTTCAGATGACTGCAAACTGGGCACTATAATTGACTCTCCAGCCGACACAAGCATCCTCCAAAAGGGCCTCATAGAAACAGACAACTGGCGCCAGAGCCATATCCTCAAGCTAAACACCAAGAAGTGTATAGTCATCCCCTTTGGCAAAAACAAAGTGCCCACAAATTACCACATAGGTGGTAATCCATTAAGTATGGAAGAAGTAATTAGGGACCTGGGGACCCAAGTTGATAGCAATCTCTCATTTGACAACCACGTGGCCAAAGTGGTTAGAAAAACATTTTATATAGCCCACCTAATCATGAAGGATTCACATCTAGATCAGGGAGGTCATCGTGCCTCTTTACTCATCCCTCATCAGGCCCATAATTCAGTACAATGCCCTTTGAGATGTACCTTACCAGACACCTGCAGCAACTGGAAAGACCCCAAAAGTACCTCACCAAGAGGATCAAAGGGCTCAAACAGATGCCATATGCTGCCCAGTTAAAGAAACTCCAGCTCTACTCAGTGGCATACTGCCTGCTCAGAGGCGATCTGTGCTTGACGTATAAAGCCATGTCCAACCCGAAATTAATGGACATGCTGCACCTCAGAAAATCCAAATCCCATCGAGCCGCGCTACCGAGAGACTTGAACCTCAGCACTGAAATAAATAGGACATGCTGGAGGGACAGATTCATAACCCAGAGGCTCCCTTCACTCTGGAATAAAATCCCAGTCCAGGTTAGGCAGAGTCCCTCATTGACTCTTTTCAAGAGGAATCTTGATGAGTGGATAGGAGATAGTAGGTTTACCCCGGGTATCACTTCTGTGTCACTGTTAGACAGAGGCATGTATAAACCCGAAAAAGGGCATAGCAAAATTAATTTAAAATGGGTGGCGGCCAAACACACTCTGGCTAGGCTTATAAATGCCCTAGGGCAGATAGCCTAATATGAACCTATGAACCTATGAACCTATGAATATTCACACAATGGTTTAGCTGCAGCATTTTCAATACATCACCCATATTTATATTCAACTCCTAGTGTATGTTTTAATGTCCACAATAGTGTCTACTATATTCAATGCTTGATAAGGAACAAAGGTCAAACTTTTAGACAGAAAGTCAACAATGTCCATTTGGCTGCAGCATGTTCAGGATTACTACCAATATTCATACAATGGTTTGGATGCAGCATGGCTAAATTTACTACCATTATTCAGACAATGGTGTGGCTGCAGCATTGGTTACTACCAATATTCATACAATGGTTTGGCAGGAAGGGTAAGTTGCTACCTATAATTATGCAATGTTTTGGGTGTAGCATGAGTACATTTACTAGCAATATCTATACAATGTTTTGGCTGCAGCATGGGTAGCTTTTCCTCAAATATTCAAACAATGGTTTGGCTGCAGCATTGGTAAGTTTAGTACCAATATTCATACAATGGGTTGGCTGCAGCATGGTTAAGAATACTACCAATATTCATGCAATGGTTTGGCTGCAGCATAGGTAAGAATACTAAGAATATTCAAGCAATGGTTTTGCTGCAGTATAGATAAGTATACAACCAATATTCATACAATGGTTTGGCTGCAACATGGAAAAGTATACTACCAATATTCATCCAATGGTTTGGCTGCAGCATGGGTAAGTTTAATACCAATATTCATACAATGTTTTGGCTGCAGTATGAAAAGTATACTACCAATATTTACACAATGGTATGGCTGCAGCATGTTAAGGTTTACTACTTTTATTCATACAATGGCTGTAGCATATGTAAGTATACTACCTGTAACACATTGCATTTCGTTACCTGGTACTTGCTCACTAAAGCAATTATATAAGTCAGCAATAAAAAATTAAAACCACTACACCCTCACAAACTCCCCTTGAGTACCTTGTTCCCCACTGGCCCTTTTTTTTCAATTATAAAGGAATTCCCAATACTATTCTAGCATGTCCACAGGTCAGTTGTCAATCTCCTCTTCGGTCCAGCTGGTGAATCTGGGAATCTTGAGGCAATGTTACAACTGCCTCATGTACACGAACAACCCTCTCCTCCTCCCAACAAATTCCAACACATGTGAGAGATGCAACCATATAGCCAAACTGGAGGCTAAGCTCTCTCAACTCAGTACTGGTGAAACCTGTCAGGAGGAGAAGGAAATCACACTCACTACAATTCCAGTCTCACAAAGACCTACCACAACAACCAAACACATAAACACACAAACATACTCGGAGGCTCTAAATAAAAATCTGCCTAAGCAGAGAGACCTCCAAAGCAGATACCCAAGCAACCGGTACCCCAAAACAAAACACGTGCAACACATAGCTCACAAATCCAGAGTGCTGAACAGTCACAGCCCTTAAGGCTAAAAACACACCTGATACACTTGTAATAGGTGAGTCTATCGTCAGGCACACTGGCGTCCCGCTCACCAGGCTGAACAAGGAGAAGGTCAAGGTGAGCTGCCTGTCGGCGCTAGGATCCGCCACATAACACAAGCACTCAGGTCACCCCAAGGCAGGTACAAATATGACTCCGTCATTGTCCATGCTGGTGTGAATGACCTGGCGTATCTCCCTGGACTACATGAAAAGAGACATAGAGGAGCTCTCTGAGCATGTGGCCCAGGCGGTATGACCCTCACCTTGAGTAGCATCTTACCCTCACCGAGAATGATGCCACAATATGAAGACAAGATGATCAATTTCAACAATTGGCTTAAGTATTGGTGTCATTCAAAGGGATCAATGCCTGTCAGCCTGGGATGACATGCTCGACAAGCCACAATGCTTTGCTAGGGGCTTGCACCTGTCACCCTGGGCTTTGGGATATTGGCAAGGCTCTTGCTACCCCATAGTGCCTTTTTAGGCAAGGCTCAAAAGACAAACCCACCTCCATAGGTATCACAAGGGATAAGAAACTAAGAGTAATGCTACTCAACGCCAGAAGTCTAAACCTCAAGATGCATGCACTCGAAACTCTCCTTAACATGGAGAACATCGATATCTGTGCAGTAACAGAAACCTGGTTCAAGGCTCGAGAGCATCCCACCACCACTGCCAGGTTATACCTCATACCATGCATTTCGCCCCAAACTTGGACCGAACCAGAAAGGAGGGAGTATCAATATTTCTAAGATACCCACACCTCCAGGTTGGTGGCACTGCATGAAGCATCAGAGACTATCCATGTGCAACTAACAGTGGGTAAAACTGCCTGCTACAGACCACCCTCCCAAACCCAGGAACCCCACTCGGCCTTCCTGAGAACACTGGAAAATATGAAGGTCTCTCCAAACACTAATATATTGGGTGATTTCAACTACCCAAACATAGACTGGGAGCATTACTCTAGCTCCAACACCCTAGCCCAAAGGTGCATAGAATTTATAAACTCAAAGCTATGGAACAACTTGTTACCACTCCCACAAGAAGGGAAAACATACTGGACCTGATCATCACCAACATGGGGACTCTATGCTCCAGACCAGAAGTGTATCCCTCACTGGTAAGATCAGACCATAAACTAATCTCACTGGATATTCACATTCCGACCCCACCCCCTGCCCAGAAAACCACAGTGAAAAACTTCTCTAAAGCAAATTTACACTCCTCAAAACCGAGGTGGAATCCTTCAAAGCCCCGGGCCTGTGGAAAATACAGCCCAGACCAGAATCCTTTATAAATGCATTCTATGAACACCTTCAGGAATGCATGGATCATGCAATCCCAAATAAAACCAAGACCCAATCCTCCAAAGGCAGGCGTCCTGTCTGGTGGACCCCAGCCATAAACAAACTATACAATAGAAGGAGGAAGCTACTACATGATAGAGCAAAATCCCAAAAGGGAAGGCATCTCTGATCAGTGTTAGCAAAACTACAGGCACTCATAAAATTGTCTAAGGCCAGCTTCGAGAGAAAAATTGCACAGGACACTAAGGATAATCACAAGGCTTTCTTTAGTTATGTTAGGAACCTGGGTGGGAATTCCCAGATATGCTCAGAATTGGTCCAAAATGACAAAAATACACCGAACCCACAGACATTGCCAACATCCTAGCTGACAGGTTCAGTGCAAACTCCCCACCAAAGGGCAAATATCTATCCCAGCAGAGTGCTGCCCCTGACATCTCAGATGCTCAGGTAAGAGCGCCCTCTCCAAAGCAAAACACAGCATCAATGGGACCAGACGGTGTCCCGGGCTGCGTCCTACATGAACTCCAAGAAGAGCTAAACCCAAACATAAAACTACTGTTCAGTCTCAGACTTACCACAGGATATGTACCCAAAGAGTGGCGTACAGCAACAGTGGTCCCTCTCCATAAAGGTGGTGCCTCAACGGATCCTGGAAACTATCGCCCCATAAGCCTGACTAGCTTGGTCTGCAAAGCTATGGAAAGGATCATCATGGACCTCATAAAAAAAGATATTGGGGACCTACAGACACTGGATCCTACCCAGTTTGGCTTTGTTAAGGGCAGATCCTGCCTCTTAAACCTGGTCGATTTCTTTGAAACAGTTACCAAGGCCATTGACGAGGGGAAGGTGATCCACACAGCCTACCTGGACCTTGCAAAAGCCTTCGATACAATACCCTACTCGGGCATTATAGATAAGTTCACCAGCTTAAATATAAACCCCTATGTCACTAGATGGGTTGCAAACTGGCTCAATGACAGAACCCACATGGTTAGAATTGCTGGAGCCATGTCAGACTCCAAACCAGTTACAAGTGGCGTCCTACAAGGCTCAGTCCTGGGACCTCTCTTGTTCTATATATATTTCTTGGAGGAACAGGCCAACACGGAAGGACTGTGGCTGACCAAGTTCGCAGATGACTGCAAACTGGGCACTATAATTGACTCTCCAGCCGACACAAGCATCCTCCAAAAGGGCCTCATAGAAACAGACAACTGGCGCCAGAGCCATATCCTCAAGCTAAACACCAAGAAGTGTATAGTCATCCCCTTTGGCAAAAACAAAGTGCCCACAAATTACCACATAGGTGGTAATCCATTAAGTATGGAAGAAGTAATTAGGGACCTGGGGACCCAAGTTGATAGCAATCTCTCATTTGACAACCACGTGGCCAAAGTGGTTAGAAAAACATTTTATATAGCCCACCTAATCATGAAGGGATTCACATCTAGATCAGGGGAGGTCATCGTGCCTCTTTACTCATCCCTCATCAGGCCCATAATTCAGTACAATGCCCCTTTTGAGATGTACCTTACCAGACACCTGCAGCAACTGGAAAGACCCCAAAAGTACCTCACCAAGAGGATCAAAGGGCTCAAACAGATGCCATATGCTGCCCAGTTAAAGAAACTCCAGCTCTACTCAGTGGCATACTGCCTGCTCAGAGGCGATCTGTGCTTGACGTATAAAGCCATGTCCAACCCGAAATTAATGGACATGCTGCACCTCAGAAAATCCAAATCCCATCGAGCTACGCGCTCGAGAGACTTGAACCTCAGCACTGAAATAAATAGGACATGCTGGAGGGACAGATTCATAACCCAGAGGCTCCCTTCACTCTGGAATAAAATCCCAGTCCAGGTTAGGCAGAGTCCCTCATTGACTCTTTTCAAGAGGAATCTTGATGAGTGGATAGGAGATAGTAGGTTTACCCCGGGTATCACTTCTGTGTCACTGTTAGACAGAGGCACAGTATACTAACCTCGAAAAAGGGCATAGCAAAATTAATTTAAAATGGGTGGCGAAAGCCAAACACACTCTGGCTAGGCTTATAAATGCCCTAGGGCAGATAGCCTAATATGAACCTATGAACCTATGAACCTATGAATATTCACACAATGGTTTAGCTGCAGCATGGCTAAGTATACTACCAATATTTATACAATCGTTTGGCTGCAGCATATGTAAGTTTACTACCAATATTTCTTCCATGGTTTGACAGCAGCATGGGTAAGTATACTACCAGTATTCATACAATTGACTGGCTGCAGCATGGCTAAGCTTACTACCAATATTCATACAAGGGTTTGGCTGCAGCATGGGTACGTTCACTACCGATATTCATGCAATGGTTTGGCTGCAGTATGGGTAAGTTTACTTGCAATATTTCTACAGAGGCTTGGCTGCAGCATAGATTAGTATACTCCCAATATTCATACAATCGTTTGCCTGAAACATGGGCAAGTTTACTACTAATATTCATACAATGGTTTGGCTGCAGCATAGGTAAGTTTACTATCAATATTCCTGCAATGGTTTGGCTGCAACATAAGTAAGTATACAAACAATATTCATTCAATGGTTTGGATGCAGCATGTTCAGGTTTACTACCAATATTCATACAATGGTTTGGGCTGTAGCATGTGTAACTATACTATCAATATTCATACAATGGTTTGGCTGCAGCATGTCTAAGTATACTACCAATATTCATACAATTGTTTTGCTGCAGCATATGTATGTTTACTACCAATATTTCTACAATGGTTTGGCTGCAGCATGGGTAAGTATACTACCGATATTCAAACAATTGTTTGGCTGCAGCATGGATAAGCTTACTACCAATATTCATGCAATGGTATAACTGCAGCATGAGTAAGTTTACCACCAATATTCGTACAATAGTTTGGCTGCTGCATGGGTATGTTTAATACCAATATTCATGCAATGGTTTGGCCTCCAAATGATTAAGTTTACTACTAATATTTCTGCAATAGTTTGGCTACAGACTGGGTAAGTTTCCGACCAATATTTCTACAATGCTTTGGCTGATGCATGGGTATGTATACTACCAATATTCATACAATGGGTTGGCTGAAGCATAGATAAGTATACAGCCAATATTCATACATTGGTATGGCTGCAGCAATGGTTGGTTTGCTACAAATATCCAAACAATGGTTTGGCTGCAGCAGGGGTAAGTTTACTACTAATATCGATATAATGATTTGACTGCATCTCATGTAAGTTTACTACCAATATTCATGTAATGGTTTTGCTATTGCATGGGTAAGTTTTTTAACAATATTTCTACAATGCTTTGGCTGCATTATGGGGTAGTTTACTACCAATATTTCTACTGTGGTCTGGCTGCAGCATGGGTAGGTTTACTACCAATGTTTCTACAATGGTTTGGCTGCAGCATGGCTATGTTTACACCCAATATTCATATAATGGTTTAGCTGCAGCATGGGTAAATTTACTACCAATATTTCTACAATGCTTTGGTTGCAACATGGGTATATTTACTACCAATATTCATACAATGGTTTGGCTTCAGCATGTGTAAGTTTACAACAAATATTCCTACAATGGTTTGGCTGCAACATGTGTAAGTTTACTACCAATATTCATACAATGGTTTGCCTGCAGGATGGGCAAGTATACTACCAATATTCATTCAAAGGTTTGCCTGTAGCATGGGCAAGTCTACTACCAATATTCATACAATGATTTGGCTGTAGTTGTGTAAGTTAACTAATAAAAATCATACAATAGTTTGTTTGAAACATGGTGACGTTTACTACCAATATTCCCACAATGATTTTGCTGCAGCCTGTGTAAGTATACTACCAATATTCATACAATGGTTTGGCTGCAGCATGAATAAGTTTACTACCAATATTCCTATAATGGTTTGGCTCCAGCATGTGTAAGTGTGTTACAAATATTCATACAATGGTTTGACTGATGCATGGGCAAGTTTACAACCAATATTCATACAATGCCCTGGCTGCAGCATGGGTAAGTTTACTACCAATATTCATGCAATGGTTTGGATGCAGCATTGGTAAGTTAACTACCAATATTCATACAGTCATTTGGATGCAGCATGGCTAAGTATACTAGCAATATTAGTGAACACCAAACAGGAAAAACAGTAGCAAACGAAAATACAGTACCACGAAGCCAAAGAACACTGGTAGATTAACATTCTTTATTTGAAGATCAACGTTTTCGCCTCCGCTATGCGGAAGCTTCCTCAGAAAGGCAAACAGTAAAAGTTAAAAGCCACAAGTTTTTAAAATCAGTGACCCATGATGTCACTTCCTTGGATACTTTGTAACCAAGATAATCAATAAAAGAAAAAGTGTCGCTAAAATAAAACAATTGCAATATGTTTTGTATACAAAGTGGTACCTTGACTAATAAAACAGATTGCTGTAGACATAAAAAGTTTTTGAACGTAACATTTCATTACCATAAGTACGTAAAAAGTATAAAAAAGTAGACTAAAAGTCACTCTAGCACTCTACATTAAAAATTGGTGGCCAATTCAGAATGTAAAGGAGAAGAAGCATTGCTAAAGAATATTCATATCATCTCATATAACTTTTATATCTTAAGATAGAAGAAATGTTGCAGCATTCATTTAGGCCAGGATATGAGAAAGCATCCAGACCAATTTGCCACTCTAATTCCCTCATCTCTAAAACCAGAGAAATATTCATACAATGATTTGGCTGCAGCATGGGTACGTTTACTACAAATATTCATGCAATGGTTTGGCTGCAGCGTGTGTAGGTTTACTACCAATATTCATACAATGTTTTGCCTGCAGCATGAGTAAGTTTACTACCAATAGTCCTGCAATGGTTTGTCTGCAGCATGGGTAAGAATACTACCAATATTCATGGAATGGTTTTGCTGCAGTATAGATAAGTATACTATCAATATTCATACAATGATTTTGCTACAGCATGCGTAAGTTTACTACAAATAATCATGCAATGGTTTGGCAGCAGCATGGATAAAAATACTACCAACATTCATGCAATGATTTGTCTGCAGCATGGATAAGTTTACTACCGATATTCATGCAATGGTTTGGCTGCAGCATGGGTAAGTATACTACCAATATTCATACAATGTTTTGGCTTCAGCATGGCTATGTTTACTACCAATTTTCATACAATGGTTTAGCTGCAGCATGGGTAAATTTACTACCAATATTTCAACAATGCTTTGGCTGCAGCTGGTACATTTACTATCAATATTCATACAATGGTTTGGCTGCAGCATGGGCAAGTTTACTACCAATATGTATACAATGATTTGGCTGTAGTATGTGTAAGTTTACTACCAAAATTTATACAATGGTTTGGCTGCAGCATGGGTTAGTTTACTACCAATATTTCTATAATGGTTTGGCTGCAGAATGGGTGCATTTACTACCAATATTAATACAATGGTTTAGCTGCAGCTTGGAAGGTATACAACCAATATTCATACAATGGTATGCTTGCAGCTTTGGCAAGTTTACTTTCAATATTCATACATTGGTTTGGCTGCAGCATTTGTAAGTTTACTACCAATATTCATACAATGGTTTGGCTGCAACATGGGTAAGTTTACTACCAATATTCATACAATGGTTTGGCTGCAGCATGGGCAAGTTTACTATCAATACTCATACAATGGTTTGCCTGCAGCATACATAAGTATACTACCAATATTTAATTCAATAGGTTGGCTGCAGCATGGGTAAGTATACTACCAATATTCAAACAATAGTTTGGCTGCAGCATAGATAAGTATACAACCAATATTCATACATTGGTATGGCTGCAGCAATGGTTGGTTTGCTACAAATATCCAAACAATGTTTGGCTGCAGCAGCGGTAAGTTTACTACTAATATCAATATAATGATTTGGCTGCATCTCGTGTAAGTTTACTACCAATATTCATGTAATGGTTTTGCTATTGCATGGGTAAGTTTTTTACCAATATTTCTACAATGGTTTGGCTGCATTATGGGGTAGTTTACTACCAATATTTCTACTGTGGTTTGGCTGCAGCATGGGTAGGTTCACTACCAATGTTTCTACAATGGTTTGGCTGCAGCATGGCTATGTTTACTCCCAATATTCTTATAATGGTTTAGCTGCAGCATGGGTAAATTTACTACCAATATTTCTACAATGCTTTGGTTGCAACATGGGTATATTTACTACCAATATTCATACAATGGTTTGGCTTCAGCATGTGTAAGTGTATTACAAATATTCATACAATGGTTTGACTGATGCATGGGCAAGTTTACAACCAACATTCATACAATGCCCTGGCTGCAGCATGGGTAAGTTTACTACCAATATTCATGCAATGGTTTGGATGCAGCATTGGTAAGTTTACTAGCAATATTCATACAGTCATTTGGCTGCAGCATGGCTAAGTATACTACCAATATTCATACAATGATTTAGCTGCAGCATGGGTACGTTTACTACAAATATTCATGCAATGGTTTGGCTGCAGCGTGTGTAGGTTTACTACCAATATTCATACAATGTTTTGGCTGCAGCATGTGTAAGTTTACTACCAATATTCCTGCAATGGTTTGGCTGCAGCATGGGTAAGAATACTACCAATATTCATGCAATGGTTTCGCTGCTGTATAGATAAGTATACTACCAATATTCATACAATGATTTTGCTACAGCATGCGTAAGTTTACTACAAATAATCATGCAATGGTTTGGCAGCAGCATGGATAAGAATACTACCAAAATTCATGCAATGATTTGTCTGCAGCACGGATAAGTTTACTACCGATATTCATGCAATGGTTTGGCTGCAGCATGTGTAAGTATACTACCAATATTCATACAATGTTTTGGCTTCAGCATGGCTATGTTTACTACCAATATTCATACAATGGTTTAGCTGCAGCATGGGTAAATTTACTACCAATATTTCAACAATGCTTTGGCTGCAGCTGGTACATTTACTATCAATATTCATACAAGGGTTTGGCTGCAGCAAGGGCAAGTTTACTGCCAATATGTATACAATGATTTGGCTGTGGTATGTGTAAGTTTACTACCAAAATTTATACAATGGTTTGGCTGCAGCATGGGTTAGTTTACTACCAATATTTCTATAATGGTTTTGCTGCAGAATGGGTGCATTTACTACCAATATTAATACAATGGTTTAGCTGCAGCTTGGAAGGTATACAACCAATATTCATACAATGGTATGCTTTCAGCTTTGGCAAATTTACTATCAATATTCATACATTGGTTTGGCTGCAGCATTTGTAAGTTTACTACCAATATTCATACAATGGTTTGGCTGCAACATGGGTAAGTTACTATCAATATTCATACAATGGTTTGGCTGCAGCATAGGCAAGTTTACTACCAATTCTCATACAATGGTTTGCCTGCAGCATACATAAGTATACTACCAATATTTCATTCAATAGGTTGGCTGCAGCATGGGTAAGTATACTACCAATATTCAAACAATAGTTTGGCTGCAGCATAGATAAGTATACAACCAATATTCATACATTGGTATGGCTGCAGCAATGGTTGGTTTGCTGCCAATATTCATACAATGGTTTGGCTGCATCAGGGATAAGTTTATTACCAATATTCATACAAGGGTTTGGTTGCAGCATGGGAAAGTATACTACCAATATTCATGCAATACTTGGCTACAGCATGGGTAAGTTTACTACAGATATTCATAAAATGGTTTAGCTGCAGTATGGGTAAATTTACTACCAATATGCCTACAATGCTTTGGCTGTAGCATGGGTACTTTTACTATCAATAGTAATACAATGGTTTGGCTGCAGCATGGGTAAGTATACTACCAATATTCATACAATGGTTTGCATGCAGCATGGACAACTTTACTACCAATATTTATAAACTGGTTTGGCTGTGGTAGGTGTAGGTTTACTACCCAAATTCATACAATGCTTTGGCTGCAGCAAGCAAGTTGGGTCTATTTTAGAACACCGAACTTTCAAAATTTGGAGTGTTCTAATATCGAAGAAACAGAAACCGAATTTTTTCCGTGGGAAGGAATTTGGTTGTCCGTTTCTCTTGCTTTGTTATTTTCAGCACTGTGGTGGAAATTTACTGGTCGGGTTTAAGTAGGTGTGCGATTGTGAGGACATGAGGGTTAGGGTGGGTTAGGTGAGTTAGGGTTAGGGAACGGGTCAGGTAAGTGTGCGATTGTGTGGATGTGAGGGTTAGGTCGAGGTAAGTGAGTTACGGTTAGGGCGCGGGTGAGGTGACTGTGCGATAGTGACGGTCCTTAGGGTTAGGGTTTGGGTTAAGCTAAGTGGATATTTAGTGGTGTATGTACAGTTTAGTGTAGGGTTAGGTGTAAGAGTTTAGGTGTGTGTGTGTGAATTGCTGTTTGTTTGGTGTGCTTGTGTCGTGTGTACGTGTTTTGGAACAGTGAATTTTTTCCCTAGGAAAAAATTTGCTGTTCTGTATGTTCGATGTTTTAAATTTTCGATTGATAGGGTTCCATATTAGAACACTCGAAATTTTGAAAGTTCGGTGTTCTAATATAGACCTGGTAAGTTTATTTCCAATATTCCGATAATGATTTGTCTGCAGCCTGTGTAAGTATACTACCATTATTCATACATGCTTTGGCTTCAGAACGTGTAAGTTTACTACCAATATTCCTACAATGGTTTGGCTGCAACATGTGTAAGTTTACAACCAATATTCATAGAATGGTTTGCCTGCAGGATGGGCAAGTTTACTACCAATAGTCATACAATGGTTTGGCTGTAGTAGGTGTAAGTTAACTAAAAAATCATACAATGGTTTGGTTGCAGCATGGGCAAGTTTACTTCCAATATTCCTACAATGATTTGGCTGCAGCCTGTGTAAGTACACTACCAATATTCATACAATGATTTGGCTGCAGCATGGGCAAGTTTTCTACAAATGTTCATACAATGGTTTGGCTGTAGTATGTGTAAGTTAACTACCAACACCCATACAATGGTTTGGCTGCAGCATGGGCAAGTTTACTTCCAATATTCCTACAATGATTTGGCTGCAGCCTGTGTAAGTACACTACCAATATTCATACAATGATTTGGCTTCAGCATGGGCAAGTTTTCTACCAATATTCCTACAATGGTTTGGCTGCAGCATGGGTAAGTTTACTACCAATATTCATACAATGGTTTGGCTGCAGCATTGGTAAGTTTACTACCAATATTCATAATGTTGTTTGGCTACAGCATGGCTAAGTATACTACCAGTATTCATCCAATCGTTTGGCTGGAGCATGGGTAAGTTTACTGCCAATATGTCAGCAATGGTTTGGCTTCAGTATGGGTAAGTTTACTACCAATATTTCTGCAGTGGTTTGGCTGAAGCATGGGTAGGTTTACTACCAATTGTCTACAATGGTTTGGCTGCAGCATGGGTAATTTTACTACAAATATTCATATAACAGTTTGGCTGCAGCATGGGTAAGTTTACTACCAATATTTCTATAATGGTTTGGCTGCAGCATGAGTATATTTACTACCAATATTCATACAATGGTTTAGCTGCAGCTTGGATAAGTATACAACCAATATTCATACAATGGTTTGGCGGCAACATGGGTAAGAATACTACCAATATTTATACAATAGTTTTGATGCAGCATAGGTAAGTATACTACCAATATTCATACCATGATTTGGCTGCAGCATGGGTAAGTTTACTACCGATATTCATACAATGCTTTGGCAGCAGCATGTGTAGGTTTACTACAAATATTCATACAATGGTTTGGCTGCAGCATGGGTAAGTTTACTACCAATATTCCTTCAATGGTTTGGCTGCAGCATGGGTAAGAATACTACCAATACTCATGCAATGATTTCGCTGCAGTATAGATACGTATATCACCAATATTCATACAATGATTTGGCTACAGCATGGGTATGTTTACTACAAATAATCATGCAATGTTTTGGCTGCAGCATGAATAAGTATACTACCAGTATTCATGCAATGGTTTGGCTGCAGCATGGGTAAGTATACTGCCAATATTCATACAATAGTTTGGCTACTGAATGGTTAAGTAAACCACCAATATTTCTGCATTGGTTTGGCTAAAGACTGTGTAAGTTCTCTACCAATATTTCTACAAAGCTTTGGCTGCAGCATGGCTATGTTTCCTACCAATATTCATACAATGGTTTAGCTGCAGCATGGGTAAATTTACTACCAATATTTCTAAAATGCTTTGGCTGCAGCCTGGTACATTTACTACCAATATTCATACAATGGTTTGGCTGCAGCATTGGTAAGTTTACTACCAATATTCATAATGTCGTTTGGCTACAGCATGGCTAAGTATACTACCAGTATTCATCCAATTGTTTGGCTGGAGCATGGGTAAGTTTACTACCAATATGTCAGCAATGGTTTGGCTTCAGTATGGGTAAGTTTACTACAAATATTTCTGCAGTGGTTTGGCTGAAGCATGGGTAGGTTTACTACCAATTTTCTACAATGGTTTGGCTGCAGCATGGGTAATTTTAATACACATATTCATATATCAGTTTGGTTGCAGCATGGGTAAGTTTACTACCAATATTTCTATAATGGGTTGGCTGCAGCATGAGTTTATTTACTACCCATATTCATACAATGGTTTAGCTGCAGCTTGGATAAGTATACAACAAATATTCATACAATGGTTTGGCTGCAACATGGGTAAGAATACTATCAATATTTATGCAATGGTTTTGATGCAGTATAGGTAAGTATACTACCAATATTCATACAATGATTTACTGCCAATATGTCAGCAATGGTTTGGCTTCAGTAGGGGTAAGTTTGCTACCAATATTTCTGCAGTGGTTTGGCTGAAGCATGTGTAGGTTTACTACCAATTTTCTACAATGGTGTGGCTGCAGCATGGGTAATTTTACTACAAATATTCATATAACAGTATGGCTGTGGCATGGGTAAGTTTACTACCAATATTTCTATAATGGTTTGGCTGCAGCATGAGTATATTTACCACCAATATTCATACAATGGTTTAGCTGCAGCTTGGATAAGTATACAACCAATATTCATACAATGGTTTGGCTGCAACATGGGTAAGAATACTACCAATATTTATGCAATGGTTTTGCTGCAGTATAGGTAAGTATACTACCAATATTCATACAATGGTTTGGCTGCAGCATGGGTAAGTTTACTACCAATATTCCTGCAATGGTTTGGCTGCAGCATGGGTAAGAATACTACCAATACTCATGTAATGGTTTCACTGCAGTATAGATAAGTATATCACCAATATTCATACAATGATTTGGCTGCAGCATGGGTAAGTTTACTACAAATAATCATGCAATGTTTTGGCTGCAGCATGGATAAGTATACTACCAATATTCATACAATGGTTTGGCTGCAGCATGGGTAAGTATACTGCCAATTTTCATACAATGGTTTGGCTGCAGCATGTCTAAGTATACTACCAATATTCATACAATTGTTTTGCTGCAGCATATGTATGTTTACTACCAATATTTCTACAATGGTTTGGCTGCAGCATGGGTAAGTATACTACCGATATTCAAACAATTGTTTGGCTGCAGCATGGATAAGCTTACTACCAATATTCATGCAATGGTATAACTGCAGCATGAGTAAGTTTACCACCAATATTCGTACAATAGTTTGGCTGCTGCATGGGTATGTTTAATACCAATATTCATGCAATGGTTTGGCCTCCAAATGATTAAGTTTACTACTAATATTTCTACAATAGTTTGGCTACAGACTGGGTAAGTTTCCGACCAATATTTCTACAATGCTTTGGCTGATGCATGGGTATGTATACTACCAATATTCATACAATGGGTTGGCTGAAGCATAGATAAGTATACAGCCAATATTCATACATTGGTATGGCTGCAGCAATGGTTGGTTTGCTACAAATATCCAAACAATGGTTTGGCTGCAGCAGGGGTAAGTTTACTACTAATATCGATATAATGATTTGACTGCATCTCATGTAAGTTTACTACCAATATTCATGTAATGGTTTTGCTATTGCATGGGTAAGTTTTTTAACAATATTTCTACAATGCTTTGGCTGCATTATGGGGTAGTTTACTACCAATATTTCTACTGTGGTCTGGCTGCAGCATGGGTAGGTTTACTACCAATGTTTCTACAATGGTTTGGCTGCAGCATGGCTATGTTTACACCCAATATTCATATAATGGTTTAGCTGCAGCATGGGTAAATTTACTACCAATATTTCTACAATGCTTTGGTTGCAACATGGGTATATTTACTACCAATATTCATACAATGGTTTGGCTTCAGCATGTGTAAGTTTACAACAAATATTCCTACAATGGTTTGGCTGCAACATGTGTAAGTTTACTTATAATATTCATACAATGGTTTGCCTGCAGGATGGGCAAGTATACTACCAATATTCATTCAAAGGTTTGCCTGTAGCATGGGCAAGTCTACTACCAATATTCATACAATGATTTGGCTGTAGTTGTGTAAGTTAACTAATAAAAATCATACAATAGTTTGTTTGAAACATGGTGACGTTTACTACCAATATTCCCACAATGATTTTGCTGCAGCCTGTGTAAGTATACTACCAATATTCATACAATGGTTTGGCTGCAGCATGAATAAGTTTACTACCAATATTCCTATAATGGTTTGGCTCCAGCATGTGTAAGTGTGTTACAAATATTCATACAATGGTTTGACTGATGCATGGGCAAGTTTACAACCAATATTCATACAATGCCCTGGCTGCAGCATGGGTAAGTTTACTACCAATATTCATGCAATGGTTTGGATGCAGCATTGGTAAGTTAACTACCAATATTCATACAGTCATTTGGATGCAGCATGGCTAAGTATACTAGCAATATTAGTGAAAACCAAACAGGAAAAACAGTAGCAAACGAAAATACAGTACCACGAAGCCAAAGAACACTGGTAGATTAACATTCTTCAATTGAAGATCAACGTTTTCGCCTCCGCGGAAGCTTCCTCAGAAAGGCAAACAGTAAAAGTTAAAAGCCACAAGTTTTTAAAATCAGTGACCCATGATGTCACTTCCTTGGATACTTTGCAACCAAGATAATCAATAAAAGAAAAAGTGTCGCTAAAATAAAACAATTGCAATATGTTTTGTATACAAAGTGGTACCTTGACTAATAAAACAGATTGCTGTAGACATAAAAAGTTTTTGAACGTAACATTTCATTACCATAAGTACGTAAAAAGTATAAAAAAGTAGACTAAAAGTCACTCTAGCACTCTACATTAAAAATTGGTGGCCAATTCAGAATGTAAAGGAGAAGAAGCATTGCTAAAGAATATTCATATCATCTCATATAACTTTTATATCTTAAGATAGAAGAAATGTTGCAGCATTCATTTAGGCCAGGATATGAGAAAGCATCCAGACCAATTTGCCACTCTAATTCCCTCATCTCTAAAACCAGAGAAATATTCATACAATGATTTGGCTGCAGCATGGGTACGTTTACTACAAATATTCATGCAATGGTTTGGCTGCAGCGTGTGTAGGTTTACTACCAATATTCATACAATGTTTTGGCTGCAGCACGTGTAAGTTTACTACCAATATTCCTGCAATGGTTTGGCTGCAGCATGGGTAAGAATACTACCAATATTCATGCAATGGTTTCGCTGCTGTATAGATAAGTATACTACCAATATTCATACAATGATTTTGCTACAGCATGCGTAAGTTTACTACAAATAATCATGCAATGGTTTGGCAGCAGCATGGATAAAAATACTACCAGCATTCATGCAATGATTTGTCTGCAGCATGGATAAGTTTACTACCGATATTCATGCAATGGTTTGGCTGCAGCATGGGTAAGTATACTACCAATATTCATACAATGTTTTGGCTTCAGCATGGCTATGTTTACTACCAATTTTCATACAATGGTTTAGCTGCAGCATGGGTAAATTTACTACCAATATTTCAACAATGCTTTGGCTGCAGCTGGTACATTTACTATCAATATTCATACAATGGTTTGGCTGCAGCATGGGCAAGTTTACTACCAATATGTATACAATGATTTGGCTGTAGTATGTGTAAGTTTACTACCAAAATTTATACAATGGTTTGGCTGCAGCATGGGTTAGTTTACTACCAATATTTCTATAATGGTTTGGCTGCAGAATGGGTGCATTTACTACCAATATTAATACAATGGTTTAGCTGCAGCTTGGAAGGTATACAACCAATATTCATACAATGGTATGCTTGCAGCTTTGGCAAGTTTACTTTCAATATTCATACATTGGTTTGGCTGCAGCATTTGTAAGTTTACTACCAATATTCATACAATGGTTTGGCTGCAACATGGGTAAGTTTACTACCAATATTCATACAATGGTTTGGCTGCAGCATGGGCAAGTTTACTATCAATACTCATACAATGGTTTGCCTGCAGCATACATAAGTATACTACCAATATTTAATTCAATAGGTTGGCTGCAGCATGGGTAAGTATACTACCAATATTCAAACAATAGTTTGGCTGCAGCATAGATAAGTATACAACCAATATTCATACATTGGTATGGCTGCAGCAATGGTTGGTTTGCTACAAATATCCAAACAATGTTTGGCTGCAGCAGCGGTAAGTTTACTACTAATATCAATATAATGATTTGGCTGCATCTCGTGTAAGTTTACTACCAATATTCATGTAATGGTTTTGCTATTGCATGGGTAAGTTTTACCAATATTTCTACAATGGTTTGGCTGCATTATGGGGTAGTTTACTACCAATATTTCTACTGTGGTTTGGCTGCAGCATGGGTAGGTTCACTACCAATGTTTCTACAATGGTTTGGCTGCAGCATGGCTATGTTTACTCCCAATATTCTTATAATGGTTTAGCTGCAGCATGGGTAAATTTACTACCAATATTTCTACAATGCTTTGGTTGCAACATGGGTATATTTACTACCAATATTCATACAATGGTTTGGCTTCAGCATGTGTAAGTGTATTACAAATATTCATACAATGGTTTGACTGATGCATGGGCAAGTTTACAACCAACATTCATACAATGCCCTGGCTGCAGCATGGGTAAGTTTACTACCAATATTCATGCAATGGTTTGGATGCAGCATTGGTAAGTTTACTAGCAATATTCATACAGTCATTTGGCTGCAGCATGGCTAAGTATACTACCAATATTCATACAATGATTTAGCTGCAGCATGGGTACGTTTACTACAAATATTCATGCAATGGTTTGGCTGCAGCGTGTGTAGGTTTACTACCAATATTCATACAATGTTTTGGCTGCAGCATGTGTAAGTTTACTACCAATATTCCTGCAATGGTTTGGCTGCAGCATGGGTAAGAATACTACCAATATTCATGCAATGGTTTCGCTGCTGTATAGATAAGTATACTACCAATATTCATACAATGATTTTGCTACAGCATGCGTAAGTTTACTACAAATAATCATGCAATGGTTTGGCAGCAGCATGGATAAGAATACTACCAAAATTCATGCAATGATTTGTCTGCAGCACGGATAAGTTTACTACCGATATTCATGCAATGGTTTGGCTGCAGCATGTGTAAGTATACTACCAATATTCATACAATGTTTTGGCTTCAGCATGGCTATGTTTACTACCAATATTCATACAATGGTTTAGCTGCAGCATGGGTAAATTTACTACCAATATTTCAACAATGCTTTGGCTGCAGCTGGTACATTTACTATCAATATTCATACAAGGGTTTGGCTGCAGCAAGGGCAAGTTTACTGCCAATATGTATACAATGATTTGGCTGTGGTATGTGTAAGTTTACTACCAAAATTTATACAATGGTTTGGCTGCAGCATGGGTTAGTTTACTACCAATATTTCTATAATGGTTTTGCTGCAGAATGGGTGCATTTACTACCAATATTAATACAATGGTTTAGCTGCAGCTTGGAAGGTATACAACCAATATTCATACAATGGTATGCTTTCAGCTTTGGCAAATTTACTATCAATATTCATACATTGGTTTGGCTGCAGCATTTGTAAGTTTACTACCAATATTCATACAATGGTTTGGCTACAACATGGGTAAGTTACTATCAATATTCATACAATGGTTTGGCTGCAGCATAGGCAAGTTTACTACCAATTCTCATACAATGGTTTGCCTGCAGCATACATAAGTATACTACCAATATTTCATTCAATAGGTTGGCTGCAGCATGGGTAAGTATACTACCAATATTCAAACAATAGTTTGGCTGCAGCATAGATAAGTATACAACCAATATTCATACATTGGTATGGCTGCAGCAATGGTTGGTTTGCTGCCAATATTCATACAATGGTTTGGCTGCATCAGGGATAAGTTTATTACCAATATTCATACAAGGGTTTGGTTGCAGCATGGGAAAGTATACTACCAATATTCATGCAATACTTGGCTACAGCATGGGTAAGTTTACTACAGATATTCATAAAATGGTTTAGCTGCAGTATGGGTAAATTTACTACCAATATGCCTACAATGCTTTGGCTGTAGCATGGGTACTTTTACTATCAATAGTAATACAATGGTTTGGCTGCAGCATGGGTAAGTATACTACCAATATTCATACAATGGTTTGCATGCAGCATGGACAACTTTACTACCAATATTTATAAACTGGTTTGGCTGTGGTAGGTGTAGGTTTACTACCCAAATTCATACAATGCTTTGGCTGCAGCAAGCAAGTTGGGTCTATTTTAGAACACCGAACTTTCAAAATTTGGAGTGTTCTAATATCGAAGAAACAGAAACCGAATTTTTCCGTGGGAAGGAATTTGGTTGTCCGTTCTCTTGCTTTGTTATTTTCAGCACTGTGGTGGAAATTTACTGGTCGGGTTTAAGTAGGTGTGCGATTGTGAGGACATGAGGGTTAGGGTGGGTTAGGTGAGTTAGGGTTAGGGAACGGGTCAGGTAAGTGTGCGATTGTGTGGATGTGAGGGTTAGGTCGAGGTAAGTGAGTTACGGTTAGGGCGCGGGTGAGGTGACTGTGCGATAGTGACGGTCCTTAGGGTTAGGGTTTGGGTTAAGCTAAGTGGATATTTAGTGGTGTATGTACAGTTTAGTGTAGGGTTAGGTGTAAGAGTTTAGGTGTGTGTGTGTGAATTGCTGTTTGTTTGGTGTGCTTGTGTCGTGTGTACGTGTTTTGGAACAGTGAATTTTCCCTAGGAAAAATTTTGCTGTTCTGTATGTTCGATGTTTTAAATTTTCGATTGATAGGGTTCCATATTAGAACACTCGAAATTTTGAAAGTTCGGTGTTCTAATATAGACCTGGTAAGTTTATTTCCAATATTCCGATAATGATTTGGCTTCAGTCTGTGTAAGTATTCTAGCAATATTCATACATGGTTTCGCTTCAGCATGTTTAAGTTTACTACCAATATTCCTACAATGGTTTGGCTGCAACATGTGTAAGTTTACAACCAATATTCATACAATGGTTTGCCTGCAGGATGGGCAAGTTAACTACCAATATTCATACAATGGTTTGGCTGTAGTATGTGTAAGTTAACTACCAAAAATTATACAATGGTTTGGTTGCAGCATGGTCAAGTTTACTACCAATATTCCTACCATGATTTGGCTGCAGCCTGTGTAAGTACACAACGAATATTCATACAATGGTTTGACTGCAGCATGGGTAAGTTTACTACAAATGTTCATACAATGGTTTGGCTGTAGTATGTGTAAGTTAACTACCAACACCCATACAATGGTTTGGCTGCAGCATGGGCAAGTTTACTTCCAATATTCCTACAATGATTTGGCTGCAGCCTGTGTAAGTACACTACCAATATTCATACAATGATTTGGCTTCAGCATGGGCAAGTTTTCTACCAATATTCCTACAATGGTTTGGCTGCAGCATGGGTAAGTTTACTACCAATATTCATACAATGGTTTGGCTGCAGCATTGGTAAGTTTACTACCAATATTCATAATGTTGTTTGGCTACAGCATGGCTAAGTATACTACCAGTATTCATCCAATCGTTTGGCTGGAGCATGGGTAAGTTTACTGCCAATATGTCAGCAATGGTTTGGCTTCAGTATGGGTAAGTTTACTACCAATATTTCTGCAGTGGTTTGGCTGAAGCATGGGTAGGTTTACTACCAATTGTCTACAATGGTTTGGCTGCAGCATGGGTAATTTTACTACAAATATTCATATAACAGTTTGGCTGCAGCATGGGTAAGTTTACTACCAATATTTCTATAATGGTTTGGCTGCAGCATGAGTATATTTACTACCAATATTCATACAATGGTTTAGCTGCAGCTTGGATAAGTATACAACCAATATTCATACAATGGTTTGGCGGCAACATGGGTAATAATACTACCAATATTTATACAATAGTTTTGATGCAGCATAGGTAAGTATACTACCAATATTCATACCATGATTTGGCTGCAGCATGGGTAAGTTTACTACCGATATTCATACAATGCTTTGGCAGCAGCATGTGTAGGTTTACTACAAATATTCATACAATGGTTTGGCTGCAGCATGGGTAAGTTTACTACCAATATTCCTTCAATGGTTTGGCTGCAGCATGGGTAAGAATACTACCAATACTCATGCAATGATTTCGCTGCAGTATAGATAATTATATCACCAATATTCATACAATGATTTGGCTACAGCATGGGTATGTTTACTACAAATAATCATGCAATGTTTTGGCTGCAGCATGAATAAGTATACTACCAGTATTCATGCAATGGTTTGGCTGCAGCATGGGTAAGTATACTGCCAATATTCATACAATAGTTTGGCTACTGAATGGTTAAGTAAACCACCAATATTTCTGCATTGGTTTGGCTAAAGACTGTGTAAGTTCTCTACCAATATTTCTACAAAGCTTTGGCTGCAGCATGGCTATGTTTCCTATCAATATTCATACAATGGTTTAGCTGCAGCATGGGTAAATTTACTACCAATATTTCTAAAATGCTTTGGCTGCAGCCTGGTACATTTACTACCAATATTCATACAATGGTTTGGCTGCAGCATTGGTAAGTTTACTACCAATATTCATAATGTCGTTTGGCTACAGCATGGCTAAGTATACTACCAGTATTCATCCAATTGTTTGGCTGGAGCATGGGTAAGTTTACTACCAATATGTCAGCAATGGTTTGGCTTCAGTATGGGTAAGTTTACTACAAATATTTCTGCAGTGGTTTGGCTGAAGCATGGGTAGGTTTACTACCAATTTTCTACAATGGTTTGGCTGCAGCATGGGTAATTTATATTCATGCAATGGTTTGGCTACAACATGGGTAAGTTTAATACCAAAATTCATATAATGGTTTGGCCGCAGCATGGGTAAGTTTGCTACCAATATTTCTATAATGGGTTGGCTGCACCATGGGTACATTTTCTACAAATATTCATACCATAATTTAGCTGCAGCTTGGGGAAAGTATACAATGAATATTCATACAATGGTTTGGCTGCAACATGGGTAAGAATACTACCAATATTTATGCAATGGTTTTGATGCAGTATAGGTAAGTTTACTACCAATATTCATAGAATGGATTGGCTGCAGCATGGGTAATTTTACTACAAATATTCATATAACAGTATGGCTGTGGCATGGGTAAGTTTACTACCAATATTTCTATAATGGTTTGGCTGCAGCATGAGTATATTTACCACCAATATTCATACAATGGTTTAGCTGCAGCTTGGATAAGTATACAACCAATATTCATACAATGGTTTGGCTGCAACATGGGTAAGAATACTACCAATATTTATGCAATGGTTTTGCTGCAGTATAGGTAAGTATACTACCAATATTCATACAATGGTTTGGCTGCAGCATGGGTAAGTTTACTACCAATATTCCTGCAATGGTTTGGCTGCAGCATGGGTAAGAATACTACCAATACTCATGTAATGGTTTCACTGCAGTATAGATAAGTATATCACCAATATTCATACAATGATTTGGCTGCAGCATGGGTAAGTTTACTACAAATAATCATGCAATGTTTTGGCTGCAGCATGGATAAGTATACTACCAATATTCATACAATGGTTTGGCTGCAGCATGGGTAAGTATACTGCCAATTTTCATACAATGGTTTGGCTGCAGCATGTCTAAGTATACTACCAATATTCATACAATTGTTTTGCTGCAGCATATGTATGTTTACTACCAATATTTCTACAATGGTTTGGCTGCAGCATGGGTAAGTATACTACCAATATGCATACAACTGTTTGGCTGTAGCATGGATAAGCTTACTACCAATATTCATACAATGGTTTAGCTGCAGCATAGGTAAGTTTACCACCAATATTCGTACAATTGTTTGGCTGCAGCATGGGTATGTTTACTTCCAATATTCATACAATGGTTTGCCTGCCGAATGGGTAAGTTTACTACCAATATTTCTACAATAGTTTGGCTGCAACAAAGGTAAGTTTACTACCAATATTCATACAATGGTTTGGCTGCAGCATGGATAAGTTTACTACCAATATTCATACAATGGTTTGGCTGCAGCATGGGTAAGTTTACTACCAATATTCATACAATGGTTTGGCTGCAGCATGGGTAAGTTTACTACCAATATTCATACAATGGTTTGGCTGCAGCACAGGTAAGTTTACTACCAATATTTCTACAATGGTTTGGCTGCAGCATGGGTAAGTTTACTACCAATATTTCTACAATGGTTTGGCTGCAGCATGGGTAGGTTTACTACCAATATTTCTACAATGGTTTGGCTGCAGCATGGGAATGTTTACTACCAATATTCATACAATGGTTTGGCTGCAGCATGGGTAAGTTTACTACCAATATTTCTACAATGGATTGGCTGCAGCATGGGTAGGTTTACTACCAATATTCATACAATGGTTTGCCTGAAGCATTTGCAAGTTTACTACCAATATTCATACAATGGTTTGGCTGCAGAATGGGTAAGTTTACTACCAATATTCATACAATGGTTTGGCTGCAGCATGGGCAAGTTTACTACCAATATTCATACAATGGTTTGGCTGCAGCATGGGTAAGTTTACTACCAATATTCCTACAATGGTTTGGCTGCAGCATGTGTAAGTTTACTACCAATATTCATACAATGGTTTTGCTGCAGCATGGATAGGTACACTACCAATATTCATACAATGGTTTGGCTGCAGCATGGGTAAGTTTACTACCAATATGCCTACAATGGTTTGGCTGCAGCATGGGTAAGTTTACTACCAATATTCATACAACGGTTTGCCTGCAGCATATTTAACTATTCTACTAATATTCATACAATTGTTTAGCTGCAGCATGCATAAGTATACTACCAATATTCATACAATGGTTTGGCTGCAGCATGGGTACGTTTACTACAGATATTCATACAAAGGCTTGGCTGCAGCATGGGTAAGTATACTACCAATATTCATACAATGGTTTGGCTGCACCATGGCTAAGTATACAACTAATATTCATACAATCGTTTGGCTGCAGCATGCGTAGGTTTACTACCAATTTTCATACAATGGTTTGGCTGCAGCATGGGTAAGTTTACTACCAATATTCATACAATGGTTTGGCTGCAGCATGGGTAAGTTTACTACCAATATTCATACAATGGTTTGGCTGCAGCATGGGTAAGTATACTACCAATATTCATGCAATGGTTTGGCTGCAGCATGGGTAAGTTTACTACCAATATTGCTACAATGGTTTGGCTGCAGCATGGGTACATTTACTACCAATATTTCTATAATGGTTTGGCTGCAGCATGGGTTACTTTACTACCAATATTCATACAATGGTTTGGCTGCAGCATGGGTAAGTATGCTACCAATAGTCATACAATGATTTGGCTGCAACATTAGTAAGTTTACTACCAATATTCATACAATGGTTTGGTTGCAGCATGTGTAAGTTTACTACCAATATTCATACAATGGTTTGGTTGCAGCATGTGTAGGTTTACTACCAATATTCAAACAATGTTTTGGCTGCAGCATGAGTAAGTTTACTACCAATATTCCTGCAAAGGTTTTGCTGCAGCATGGGTAAGAATACTACCAATATTCATGCAATGGTTTCGCTGCAGTATATATAAGTATACTACCAATATTCATACAATGGTTTGGCTGCAGCATGGGTAAGTTTACTACCCATAATCATGTAATGGTTTGGCTGCAGCATGGATAAGTATACTACCAATATTCATGCAATGATTTGGCTGCAACATGGGTAAGTTTACTACCAATATTCATGCAATGGTTTGGCTGCAGCATGGGTAAGTATACTACCAATATTCATACAATGGTTTGGCTGCAGCATGGGTAAGTTTACTACCAATATTCATACAATGGTTTGGCTGCAGCATGGGTAAGTTTACTACCAATATTTCTACAATGGTTTGGCTGCAGCATGGGTACATTTACTACCAATATTCATACAATGGTTTGGCTGCAGCATGGGTAAGTTTACTACCAATATTTATGCAATGGTTTGGCTGTAGTATGTGTAAGTTTACTACCAAAATTCATCCAATGGTTTGGCTACAGCATGCGTAGGTTTACTACCAATATTTCTATAATGGTTTGGCTGCAGCATGGGTACATTTACTACCAATATTCATACAATGGTTTAGCTGCAGCTTGGGCAAGTATACAACCAATATTCATACAATGGTTTGCTTGCAGCTTTGGCAAGTTTACTACCAATATTCATACAATGGTTTGGCTGCAGCATTTGTAAGTTTACTACCAATATTCCTACAATGATTTGGCTGCAGCATGGGCAAGTTTACTACCACAACTCATACAATGGTTTGTGTGCAGCATACATAAGTGTACTGCCAATATTCATACAATGACCCTTTGCTGTGTGCAGGTTTACATAAAAGGACTTCCTGACTACTGTGGTGATGTTACTATCAAAGGAGAGACTACTGTCCACCAGGGTCCCAAGGTCTCTTATCACGCATTCGGTGTTAAGTAAGTTGCTGCCTATATGGTAGTTCATGGGTACAGCGTTTTTACCAAAGGGGATGCACTGTACTTTTTGGCATTGAGCTTGAGGCCATGGCTCTGATACCAGGCATCTGTCTCAGTGAGGCCCTTCTGTAGGATGTCCACATCATTTGGGGACTTGACTATGGCTCCTAGTTTGCTGTCATCTGTGAACTAAGTCAGCCAGAGGCCCTTTGTGTTAGCATGTACTTCAGAGAAGTAGATAACAAACAGGAGAGGTCCCAGGATGGAACCCTGTGGCACTCCACTTGTCACTGCCTTGAGGTCAGATTTGGAGTCTGCAACTTTTACAGTGTGGGTTCTGTCAGTGAGCCAGTTGGCAACACATCTTGTGATGTAGGGATTTATACCTAGTTTAGTGAGTTTAACTATAATTCCAGAATGGGGGATGGTGTTGAAAGCCTTTGCGAGGTCAAGATAGGCTGTGTCAACCACCTTACCCTCATCCACGGCTTTGATGACTACCTCAAAGAAGTCGATCAGGTTCAGAAGGCATGATCTGCCTTTCACAAACCCGAACTGGGTGGGTTCCAGAGTTTGGAGGTTACCAATGTCTTTGTTTATGAATTCCATGATGATATATTCCATGGCCTTGCAGACCAGGCTCATCAGGCTAATAGGTCGATAGTTCCCGGGATCAGTGGTGGCTCCCCCTTTGTGGAGTGGGATAACTGTTGCTGTGCGCTATTCAGTGGGCACAAAGCCTGATGCGAGGCTGTTATTGAACATGGTGCTTAAGTGGGGAGCCAGTTCATTCTGAAGTTCATGTAAAACGCAGCCTGGGATGTTATCCGGTCCCATGGATGCTGTGGTTTTGGCATTAGAGAGTGCAGCTTTTACCTGCATAGTTGTGATTACAGGGACTCTTTATTCTTCCTGTATAGATATGGGCCCTTTAGGGGATGAGAGGGTGGGTAAAGTTAGCACTGAACCGATCTGCCAGGATGTTGGCAATATCAGTTGGTTCTGTAATTTTCATGCCTTTGTGCTGTAACTCAGAGCAGATCTGGGTGTTGCCATCTAGATTCTTGACATAGCTATAGAACGCTTTGTGGTTGTCCTTGGATTTAGTGACGATTTTGTTTTCATAGCTAGCTTTGGAGGATCTTATAATGGATCTCAGCTTCTTACTGAGGCTGACCAGGGAGCTCTTCCACTCATGGAATTTTACTCTCTTTTGCAACAGTTTCTTCCTTCTGTTGTACAGTTTGTTTATGGTGGGGGACCCCCAGATTGGCTTCCTTTTTTTGGAGGATAGCGTCTTGGTTCTGTTTGGGATAGCACGATCCATGCACTCGTGTAAGTGCTCATAGAGTATATTTGTGTAGGATTCAGCAGTTGTAACTGTATTGTCCATCTGCATGGGTGTCATGAAGTTCACCACTTCTGTCTTAAGAAGCATGAAGTTGGCTTTGTTGAAATTTTTTACAGTGGTTTCCTTAATGCGGGGTGGGGGCGGGATGTGGATATCAAGGGTAATAAGCTTATGGTCAGATCGGACCAATGAGGAGTTGACTTTCGGTGTGGAACACCGGTCACTAATGTTGGTAATGACTAGGTCTAGGATATTGTTGCCCCTGGTGGGGGTGTGGATAAGTTGATCTAGGGCATTGGAGTTTATGAATTCCAGAAATCGTTGAGTTAAAGAGTTGGTACACGAGTAGTTTTCCCAGTTAATGGTGGTGTAGTTGAAGTCACCCATTATTAGGGCGTTTGGTTGAACCCTAATATTTTCCAGTACATCAAGAAAAGAGGAGTGTGAATCCTGGGGCATGGTGGGGGATCTGTAGCAAGCTACAGTTTGGATTGTAGTTTTGCCCAGAATTAGTTGCACTTGTATAACCTCGGATGCATTATGCTGAGCAACTAGCCTGGAGGTGTGGATACCCTTAATGAATATGGACACACCTCCACCATAAGTTACTTTGTGTAAGTGTACTGAAAACATTCATGCAATATTCATACAATGGTTTGGCTGCAGCATGGGTAAGTTTACTGCTAATATTCATACAATGGTTTGCCTGCAGCATGAGTAAGTTTACTACCAATAGTCCTGCAATGGTTTGTCTGCAGCATGGGTAAGAATACTACCAATATTCATGCAATGGTTTCGCTGCAGTATAGATAAGTATACAACCAATATACATACAATGGTTTGGCTACAGCATGGGTACATTTACTACCAATAATCATGCAATGGTTTGACTGCAGTATGGGTAAGTAGACTACCAACATTCATGCAATGGTTTGGCTGCAGCATGGGTAAGTTTACTACCAGCATTCATACAATGGTTTGGCTGCAGCATGGGTAAGTATACTACCAATACTGAAACAATGGTTTGGCTGCAGCATGTTCAGGTTTACTACCAATATTCATACAATGGTTTGGGCTGTAGCATGTGTAAGTAAACTACCAATATTCAAACAATGGTTTGGCTGCAGCATGGCTAAGTATACTACCAATATTCATATAATTGATTGGCTGCAGCATACGTAAGTTTACTGCCAATATTTCTACAATGGTTTGGCTGCAGCATGGGTAAGTATACTACCAATATTTATACAATTGTTTGGCTGCAGCATGTATAAGCTTACTACCAATATTCATACAATGGTTTAGCTGCAGCATGAGTAAGTTTACCATGAATATTCATACAATAGTTTGGCTGCAGCATGGGTATGTTTTCTACCAATATCCATGCAATGGTTTGGCTACCGAATGGGTAAGTTTACTACCAATATTTCTGCAATGGTTCGGCTACAGACTGAGTACGTTTCTGACCAATATTTCTACAATGCTTTGGCTGATGCATGGGTAAGTATACTACCAATATTCATGCAATGGTTTGCCTGCAGAATACATAAGTATATTACCAATAATCATATAATGGGTTGGCTGCAGCATGGGTAAGTATACTACCAATATTCATATAATAGTTTGGCTGCAGCATAGATAAGTATACAACCAATATTCATACATTGGTTTGGCTGCAAGAATGGTTGGCTCACTGCCAATATCCATACAATTGTTTGGCTGTAGCAGGGGAAAGTTTACTACCAATATTCATACAAGGGTTTGGCTGCAGCGTGGAATGGTATACTACCAATATTCATGCAATTGTTTGGCTACAGCATGAGTAAGTTTACAACCAATATTCATAAAATGGTTTAGCTGCAGTATGATAAATTTACTACCAATATGTCTACAATGCTTTGGCTGCAGCATGGGTGCATTTATTATCAATATTTGTACAATGGTTTGGCTGTAGTATGTGTAGGTTCACTACCAGAAATCATACAATGATTTGGTTGCAGCATGGGCAAGTTTACTACCAATATACCCACAATGATTTGGTTGCAGCCTGTTTACGTATACTACCAATATTCATACAATGGTTTGGCTGCAGCATGAGTAAGTTTACTACCAATATTCTTACAATGACTTGGCTGAAGCCTGTGTAAGTATAATACCAATATTCATATATGGTTTGGCTTCAGCATGTGTAAGTTTACTTCCAATATTCCTACAATGGTTTGACTGCTACCTGTGTAAGTTTACTACCAATATTCATACAATGGTTTGCTTGCAGCATGGGCAAGTCTACTACCAATATTCATACAATGGTTTGGCTGTAGTATGTGTAAGTTAACTACCAAAAATCATACAATGGTTTGGCTGCAGCATGGGCAAGTTTACTACCAATAAACCCACAATGATTTGCTTGCAGCCTGTGTAAGTATACTACCAATATTTATACAATGGTTTGGCTGCAACATGGGTAAGTTTACTACCAATATTCCTACAATGGTTTGGCTGCAGCATGTGTAAGGGTACTACAGATATTCATGATTTTCCTGAAGAATTGGCAAGTTTAATACCAATATTCATACAATGGTTTGGCTGCAGCATGGGTAAGTTTACTACCAATATTCATACAGTCGTTTGGCTACAGCATGGCTTAAGTATACTACCAGTTTTCATCCAGTGGTTTGGCTGGAGCATGGGTAAGTTTACCACCAATATGCCTGCAATTGTTTGGCTGCAGTATGGGTTAGTTTACAACCAATATTTCTGCAGTGGTTTTGCTGCAGTAGGGGTAGGTTTACTACCAATATTTCTACAATGGTTTGGCTTCAGCATAGATACATTTATTAACAATATTCATACAGTGGTTTGCCTGCAGCATGGGCATGTTTACTACCAATATTTATACAATGGTTTGGCTTTAGTATGTGTAAGTTAACTACCAAAAATCATACAATGGTTTGGTTGCAGCATGGGCAAGTTTCTACAATATTCCTACAATGATCTGTCTGCAGCCTGTGTAAGTATACTACCAACATTCATACAATGGTTTGGCTGCAGCATGACTAAGTATACTACCAGTATTCATCCAATGGTTTGGCTGGAGCATGGATAAGTTTACTACAAATATGTCTGCAATGGTTTAGCTGCAGTATGGGGAAGTTTACTACCAATATTTCTGCAGTAGTTTGGCTGCAGCATGGATAGGTTTACTACCAATATTTCTACATTGGTTTGGCTGCAGAATGCGTACATTTACTACCAATATTTATGCAATGGTTTGGCTGCAGCATGCTTAAGTTTACGACCAAAGTTTCTTTAATGGTTTGGCTGCAGCATGAGTACATTTACTACCAATATTCATACAATGGTTTAGCTGTAGCTTGGGTAAGTATAAAACCAATATTCATACAATGCTCTGCTTGCAGCTTTGGCAGGTTTACTACCAATATTCATACAATGGTTTGGCTATAGCATGGGTAAGTTTACTACCAATAATCATGCAATGGTTTGACTGCAGCATGGGTAAGTATACTACCAATATTCATGCAATGATTTGTCTGCAGCATGGGTAAGTTTACTACCAATATTCATACAATGGTCAGGCTGCAGCATGGGTAAGTATACTGCCCATATTCATACAGTGATATAGCTGCAGCATGGGTTGGTTTAGTACCAATATCCATATAATGGTTTGGCTGCAGTAAGTGTAAGTTTACTACCAATATTCACACAAGGGATTGGCTGCAGCATGGGAAAGTATACTACCAATATTCCTACATTGGTTTGGCTACAGTATGGTTAAGTTTACTAACAATATTCATACAATGGTTTGGGCACAGCATCGATAAGTTTCCTACCAATAATTTTACGATGGTTTGGCTGTAGCATGCGTACATTTACTACCAGTGTCCATATAATGGTTTGACTACAGCACAGATAAGTTTTCAACCAATATTCATAGACTGGTTTAGCTGCAGCATTGGTAAGTTTACTACCAATATTCATGCTGTCGATTGGATGCAGCATGGGTAAGTATGCTACAAATATTCATGCAATGGTTTGGCTGTAACATGGATAAGTTTTATACCAATATTTCTACAAATGATTGGCTGCAGTATGGGTTACTTTACTACCAATATTTCTACAGTGGTTTGGCTGCAGCATGGGTAGGTTTACTACCAATATTCATACAATGGTTTGGCTGCATCATGGACACATTTATTAACAATATTCCTGCTATAGTTTCACTGCAGCATGGGTAAGTATACTACCAATATTCAATCAATGGTTTGGCTGCATCATGGGTAAATTAGTACTTCTTTTCATACAATGGTTTGGCTGCAGCATAGATAATTAAACATGCAATAGTCATACAATGGTATGCCTGCAGCATGGGTACGTTTAGTAACAAAATCCATACAATGGTTTGGCTGCAGCATGGTTAAGTATACTAACAATATTCATACAATGGTTTGGCTGCAGCATGGTAAATTTACTACCAATATTCATACTATTGTTTGGCCGCAGCATGCAGACATTTGCTACCAATATCAGTACAATGGCTTGACTGCAGCATGGTTAAGATTGCTACCAATATTCATACAAAGGTTTAGCTGCCACATGGATATGTTTACTAACAATATTTCTACAATGCTTTGGCTGAAGCATGGGTTAGTATATTACCAATATTCATCCAATGGTTGGGCTACAGCATGGGCAAGTTTACTACCAATATTCATACAATGGTTTGGCTGCAGCATAGATAAGTATACAACCAATACTCATACATTGGTATGCCTGCAGCATGGGTTGGTTTACTACCAATATTCATACAAGGGTTTGGCTGCAGCATGGGAAAGTATACCAGCAATAATCATACAATGGTTTGGCTACAGCATGGGTAAGTTTACTGCCAAGAATCATACCATGGTTTGGCTGCAGCATGGGAAAGTTTGCTATTAATAATTATGCAATAGTTTGGCAGTGGCATGCATACATTTACTATCAATATCCTTATAATGGCTCGGCTGCAGCATGGGTAAGTTTACTACCAATATTTATACACTGGTTTGGCAGCAGCATTGGTAAGTTTACTACTAATATTCATACTGTCGTTTGGCTGCAGCATGGGTAAGTAAACTACTAATATTCATACAATGGTTTGGCTGCAACATGGGTAAGTTTACTACCAACATTTCTAAAATGGTTTGGCTGCAGCATGGGTACATTTACTACCAATATTCATACAATTGTTTGACTGCACCATGGGGAACTATACTACCAATATTCATACAATGGTTTGATTGCAGCATGCGCAAGTCATCTACCAGTATTCATACAATGGTTTGGCTGTAGTATGTGTAAGTTTACTACCCAAAATCATACAATGATTTGCCTGCAGCATGGGCAAGTTTACTACCAATATTCATACAATGGTTTTGCTGCAGCATGGGTAAGTATACTACCAATATTCATACAATGGTTTGGCTGCAGCATGTGCAAGTTTACTACCAATATTCATACAATGGTTTGGCTGGAGCATGGGTAAGTTTACTACCAATATTCATGCAATGGTTTGGCTGCAGTATGGGTAAGTTTGCTACCAATATTTCTACAATTGTGTGGCTGCAGCATGGGTACATTTACTACCAATATTCATACCATGGTTTGCCTGCAGCATGGGTAAGTTTGCTACCAATATTTCTATAATGGTGTGGCTGCAGCATGGATAAGTTTACTACCAATATTTATACAATTGTTTGGCTGAAGCATGGGTATGTTTACAAACAATATTTCTACAATGGTTTTCATGCAGCATGCGTATGTTTACTACCAATATTCATACAATGGATTGGCTGCAGCATGTCTAAGTTTACTACAAATAGTCATACAAGTTTGGCTGCAGCATGGGTAAGTTTACTATCAATATTCCTGCAATGGTTTGGCTGCAGCATGGGTAAGAATACTACCAATATTCATGCAATGGTTTTGGTGCAGCATGCGTAAATTTACTACCAATATTCATACTATGGTTTGGCTGCAGCATGGGTAAGTATTCTGGCAATATTCATACAATTGTTTGCTGCAGCATGGGTACGTTTACTACCAATAATCATGCAATGGTTTGGCTGCAGAATGGGTAAGTATACTACCAATATTCATGCAATCATTTGTCTGCAGCATACGTAAGTTTACTACCAATATTCATACTAAGGTTTGGCTGCAGCATGGGTAAGTATACTGCCAATATTCATACAATGGTTTGACTCACTACTGGCTAGGTAAGTTTCCTATCAATATTTCTACAATGCATTTGCTGCAGCATGGGTAAGTATACTACCAATATTCATACAATGGTTGGGCTGAGAGGGGTTTTTAACTCCCAAAAAATAAACAATGTTTGGTGCAGCATGGAATTTACAAATTTTCCCTACAATGTTTGGTTTCA
>NC_056729.1:295175179-295204442 GCF_019279795.1 Protopterus annectens
ATAAAATACAATGGTTTGGCATCAGCATGGGTACGTTTACTACCAATAATCCTGCAATGGTTTGGCTACAGCATGGGTATGAATACTACCAATATTCATACAATGGTTTTGCTGCAGTGTAGATAAGTATGCTACCAATATTCATACAATGGTTTGCTGCAACATGGGTAAGTTTACTACCAATAATCCTGCAATGGTTTGGCTGCAGGATGGGTAAGTATACTACCAATAATCATGCAATGATTTGTCTGCAGCATGCGTAAGTTTACTACCAATATTCATACATTAGGTTGGCAGCAACATGGGTAAGTATACTACCAATATTCATACATTGGTATTGCTGCAGCATGGGTTGGTTTACTACCAATATTCATACAATTGTTTGGCTGCAGCAGGTGTAAGTTTACTTCCAATATGCATACAAGGGTTTGGCTTCAGCATGAGAAAGTATACTGCCAATACTCCTACAATGTTTTGGCTACAGTATGGGTAAGTTTACTACCAATAGTCATACAATGGTTTGGCCGCAGCATGTGTATGTTTACTACCAATATTTATAAAATGGTTTGGCTGCCGAATGGGTATGTTTTCTACAACTATTTCTGCAATGGTTTGACTACAGACTAGGTAAGTATCCTACCAATATTCACACAATGATTTGGCTGCAGCTTGTTCAGGTTTACTACCAATATTCATACAATGGTTTGGGATGTAGCATGAGTAAGTATACTAACAATATTCATACAAACATTTGGCTTCAGCGTGGGCATTTTACTATCAATATTTATACAATGGTTTGGCTGCAGCATGTGTAAGTTTACTAACAATATTCACAGGGTGGTTTGGCTGCAGCATGGGTAAGTTTACTACTAATATTTCTGCAATGTTTTGGCTACAGACTGGGTAAGTTTCCTAAAATTATTTCTACAATACTTTGGCTGCAGAATGGGAAAGTAAACTACCAATATTCATACAAAGGTATTGCTGCATCATGGGAAAGTTTACTACCAATATTCATACAATAGTTTGTCTGCAACATGGGTAAGTATACTACCAATAATCATACAATGGCCAGGCAACTGCACAGGTAATTTTACTAACAGTATTCATACACTGATTTGGGTGCTGCATGGGTAAATTTACTACCAATATTCATAAAATGGTTTGGTTGCAGCATGCATCAGTATACTACCAATATCCATACAATGGTTTGGCTGCAGCATGGGTAAGTTTACTACCTATATTCATACAATGGTTTGGCTGCAGCATGGGTAAATTTACTACCAATATTCATACAATCATTTGGCTGCAGCATGGGTAAGTTTACTACCAATATTTCTACAATGGTTTGGCTCCAGCATGGGTAGGTTTACTACCAATATTTCTACAAAGGTTTGGCTGCAGCATGGGTATGTTTACTACCAATATTTCTGCAATGGTTTGGTTGCAGCATGGGTACATTTACCACCAATATTTATACAATAGTTTGGCTGCAGAATGGGTATGTTTTCGACAACTATTTCTGCAATGGTTTGACTACAGATTTGGTAAGTATACTACCAATATCACACAATGATTTGGCTGCAGCATGCTCTGGTTTACTACCAATATTCATACAATGGTTTGGGCTGTAGCATGAGTAAGTATACTAACAGTAATCATACAATCATTTGGCTTCAGCATGGGCTTGTTTACTACCAATATAAATACAATGGTTTAGCTGCAGCATGTGTAAGTTTACTACCAATAATCATACAATGGTTTGGCTGCAGCATGGGTAAGTTTAGTACCAATATTTCTGCAATGTTTTGGCTACAGGTTTGGTAAGTTTCCGAACAATATTTCTACAATGTTTTGGCTACAGAATGGGAAAATATACTACCAATATTCATACAATGGTATGGCTGAATCATGTGTAAGTTTACTATGAATATTCATACAATGGTTTGCCTGCAGCATGGGTACATTTGCTACCAATATTCATACAATGGTTTAGCTGCAGCATGGGCAAGTCTACTCCCAATATTCATACAAGGGTCTGGCTGTAGTATGTGTAAGTTAACTACCAACACCCATACAATGGTTTGGCTGCAGGATGGGTAAGTATACTACCAATATTCATACAATGATTAAGCTGCAGCATGGTTACATTTACTACCAATATTCCTGCAATGGTTTGACTGTAACATGTGTAAGTTTACTACCAATATTCATACAATGGTTTGTCTGCAGCATGGGCAAGTTTACTAACAATATTCAAATAATGGTTTGGCTGCAGCATGGATAGGTTTACTACCAATATTCATACAATGGTTTGGCTGCAGCATTGGTAAGTTTACTACCAATATTCATACAGTCGTTTGGCTGCAGCATGGGTAAGTATTCTACCAGTATTCATGCAATGCTTTCACTACAGTATAGATATGTATACTATCAGTATTCATACAATGGTTTGGCTGCAGCATGGGTAAGTTTACTACAATAATAATGCAATGGTTTGGCTTTAGCATGGGTAAGTTTACTACCAATATTCATACAATGGTTTGGCTGCAGCATGGTTAAGTATACTGTCAATATTCACACAATGGTTTGGCTGCAGCATGTTCAGGTTTAATGCCTATATGCATACAATGGTTTTGGCTGTAGCTTGTGTAAGTAAAATACAAATATTCATACAATGGGTTGGCTACAGCATTGCGAAGTATACTGCCAATATTCATACAATCGTTTGGCTGCAGCATAGGTAGGGTTACTATCAATATTTCTACAATAGTTTGGCTGCAGCATTGGTAAGTATACTACCAATATTCATGCAATGATTTAGCTGCAGCATGGGTACATTTACCACCAATATTCATACAGTGGTTTGGCTGCAGCATGTGTATGTTTACTACCAATATTTATACAATGGTTTGGCTGCCGAATGGGTATTTTTTCTACAACTATTTCTGCAATGGTTTGACTACAGACTGGGTAAGTATCCTACCAATATTCAGACAATGCTTTGGCTGCAGCTTGTTCAGGTTTACTACCAATATTCATACAGTGGTTTGGGATGTAGCATGAGTAAGTATACTAACAATATTCATACAATGATTTGGCTGCAGCATGGATAAGTATACTACCAATATTCATACAATGGTTTGGCTGCAGCATGTGTAAGTTTACTAACAATATACATAGGATGGTTTGGCTGCAGTATGGGTAAGTTTGCTAACAATATTTTTGCAATGTTTTGGCTACAGACTGGGTAGGATTCCTACCATTATTTCTACAATGCTTTGTCTGCAGAATGGGTAAGTATACAACCAATATTCATCGAATGGTATAGCTGCATCATGGGAAAGTTTACTACCAATATTCATACAATAGTTTGTCTGCAGCATGGGTAAGTATAGTACCAATAATCATACAATGGCGAGGCTACAGTACAGGTATCTTTACTACCAATATTCATACACTTATTTGGGTGTAGCTTGGGTAAATTTACTACCAATATTTATACAATGGTTTGGCTGCAGCATGGGTAGGTTTACCACCAATATTCATACAATGGTTTGGCTGCAACATGGGGACATTTAGTAGCAGTATATTCATACAATCATTTGGCTGCAGCATGGGTAAGTTTACTACCAATATTTCTACAATGGTTTGGCTCCAGCATTGGTAGGTTTACTACAAATATTTCTACAAAGGTTTGGCTGTAGCATCGGTGCATTTACTATCAATTTATCTGCAATGGTTTGGTTGCCAATATTCAAACAATGGTTTGGCTGTAGCCTGGATACATTTACTACCAATATTTCTCCAGTGGTTTGGTTGCAGCATGGGTATATTTGCTAACAATATTCATACAATGGTTTGGCTGCAGCATGGGCAGGTTGACTACCAACATTCATACAGTGGTTTGGCTGCAGCATGGGTAAATTTACTTCCAATATTCATAAATCATTTGGCTGCAGCATGGGTAAGTTTACTACCAATATTTCTACAAAGGTTAGCTGCAGCATGGGTATGTTTACTACCAATGTTTCTACAATGGTTTGGTTCCAGCATGGGTAAATGTACTACCAATATTCCAAAAGTGATTTGTCTGCAGCATGGGTAAGTATTGTACCGATATTCATACAATGGTTTGGCTGCGTCATGAACATGTTTAGTACCAATAATAATACAATAGTTTGGCTGCATCATGCAAAATTTTTCTACCAATATTCATACAATGGTTTGCCTGCTTCATACACAAGTATACTACCAATATTCATATAATGGGTTGGCTGCAGCATAGATAACTATATAACCAATATTCATAGATTGGTATGGCTGCAGCATAGGTTGGTTTACTACCAATATCCATACAATGGTTTTGCTGCAGCATGGGTAAGGCTACTACAAATATTCATACAATGGTTTGGCTGCAGCATGGGTAAGTATACTACCAATAATTATACAATGGTTTGGCTGCAGCATGGGTAAGTTTACTACTAATATTTATCCAATGGTTTGGCTGCAGTATGGTTAAGTATACTGCAAATATTCATGCAATGGTTTGGCTGCTGCATGTTAAGGTTTACTGCCAGTATTCATACAATGGTTTGGGCTGTAGTATATGTAAGTATAATAACAATATTCATACAATGGTTTGGCTGTAGCATGGGTAAGTTTACTACCAATATTTCTACAATGGTTTGGCTCTAGCATGTCCAGGTTTACTGCCAAAATTTCTACAAAGGTTAGCTGCAGCATGGGTATGTTTACTACCAATATTTCTACAATGGTTCAGTTGCAGCATGGGTAAATTTACTACCGATATTCATACAATGGTTTGGCTGCATCATGAGCATGTTTAGTACCAATAATAATACAATAGTTTGGCTGCGTCATGAGAAATTTTCCTACCAATATTCATACAATGGTTTGCCTGCTTCATACATAAGTATACTACCAATATTCATATAATGGGTTGGCTGCAGCATAGATAAGTATACAACCAATATTCATAGATTGGTATGGCTGCAGCATAGGTTGGTTTACTACCAATATTCCTGCAATGATTTGGCTGCAACATGGGTAAGAATACTGCCAATATATATGTAATGGTTTCACTGCAGTATAGATAAGTATACTATCAGTAGTCATAAAATGGTTTGGCTGCAGCTTGGGTAAGTTTACTACCAATATTCATACAATGGTTTGGCTGCAGCATGTTAAGGTTTACTGCCAATATTCATACAATGGTTTGGGCTGTAGCATATGTAAGTATAATACCAATATTCATACAATGGTTTGGCTACCGCATGGTGAAGTATACTACCAATATTCATACAATTGTTTCGCTGCAGCATAGGTACATTTACCACCAATATTTCTACAAAGGTTTGGCTGCAGGATTGGTAAGTATACTACCAATATTCATACAAATTGTTTGGCTGCAGCATGGATAAGCTCACTACCAATATTCATACAATAGTTTAGCTGCAGCAAGGGTAAGTTTACCACCAATAATCATACAATGGTTTGGCTGCAGCATGTGTATGTTTAATACCAATATTTATACAATGGTTTGGCTGCCGAATGGGTATGTTTTCTACCAATATTTCTGCAATGTTTTGACTGCAGAATGGTTTCCTTGCAGCTTTGGCAAGTTTACAACCAATATTCATACAATGGTTTGGCTGCAGGATAGGTAAGTTTACTATCAATATTCCTGCAATGGTTTTGGAGCATCATGGGTAACTTTTCTACCAATATTCATAAAATGGTTTGGCTGCAGCATGGGTAAGTATACTACCAATATTCATACAATGGTTTGGCAGCAGCATGGGTAAGTTTACTTCCAATATTCATACAGTGGTTTGGCTGCAGCATGGGTAAATTTACTTCCAATATTCATACAATCATTTGGCTGCAGCACGGATAAGTATACTACCAATATTCATGCAACGGTTTGGCTGCAGCATGGGTAAGTTTACTACCAGGATTCATACAGTGGTTTGGCTGCATCATGGGTAAATTTACTACTAATATTCATACAAACATTTGGCTGCAGCATGGGTAAGTATACTACCAATATTCATACAATGCTTTGGCTGTAGCATGGGTATGTTTACTATCAAAATTTCTATAATGGTTTGGCTCTAGCACGGGTAGGTTTACTACCACTAGTTCTACAAAGATTTGGCTGCAGCATGGGGAAAATTTACTGCCAATATTCAAACAATGGTTTGGCTGCAGTATGTGTAAGTTTACTACTAATATTTCTCCAGAGGTTTGGCTGCATCATGGGTACATTTACTACCAATAATTATACAATGGTTTGGCTGCAGCCCGGGTATACTACCAACATTCATATAATGGTTTGGCTGCATCATGAGCATATTTACTACCCATATTCATACAAATGTTTGGCTGCAGCATGGGCAACTTTACAACCAATAATCATACAATGGTTTGCCTGCAGCATACAAAAGTATACTACCAATATTCATAAAATGGGTTGGCTGCAGCACAGATAAGTATACAACCAATATTCATAGATGGTTTGGCTGCAGCATAGGTTGGTTTACTACCATTTACAAAATGTTTTTGCTGCAGCATGGGTTAGGCTACTACAAATATTCATACAATGGCTTGGCTGCAGCATGGGTAAGTATACTACCAATATTCATGCAATGGTTTGGCTGCATCATGGTTAAGTATACTGCCAATATTCACACAATGGTTTTGCTGCAGCATGTTAAGGTTTACTGCCAATATTCATGCAATGGTTTGGGCTGTAGCATTTGCAAGTATAATACCAATATTCATACAATGGTTTGGCTACAGCATGGTGAAGTATACTACCAATATTCATGCAATCGTTTGGCTGCAGCATAGGTAGGTTTACTACCATTATTTCTCCAAATATTTGCCTGCAGCATTGGTACGTGTACTACCAATATTCATGCAATTGTTTGGCTGCAGCATGGATAAGCTTTCTACCAATATTCATACAATAGTTTAGCTGCAGCATGGGTAAGTATACTACAATAATCATACAATGGCCAGGCTACAGCACTGGTAACTTTACTACCAATATCCATACACTGATTTGGGTCCAGCATGGGTAACTTTACTACCAATGTTCATAAAATGGTTTGGTTGCAGCATGGGTAAGTATACTACCAATATTCATACAATGGTTTGGCTGCAGCTTGGCTAAGTTTACTACCAATATTCATACAATGGTTTGGCTGCAGCATGGGTAAATTTACTACCAATATTCATACAATCATTTGGCTGCAGCATGGGTAAGTACACTACCAATATTCACACAAAGGTTTGGCTGCAGCATGGATATGTTCACTACAAATATTTATGCAATGCTTTGGTTGCAGCATGGCTACATTTACCACCAATAGTCATACAATGGTTTGGCTGCAGCATGTGTATGTGTTCTAACTATATTTATACAATGGTTTGGCTGCCGAATGGGTATGTTTTCTACAACTATTTCTGCAATGGTTTGACTAGAGACTTTGTAAGTATACTACCAATATTTACACAATGATTTGGCTGCAGCATGTTTAGGTTTACTACCAATATTCATACAATGGCTTGGGCTGTTGCATGAGTAAGTATACTAACAATATACATACTATCATTTGGCTTCAGCGTGGGCAAGTTTACTACCAATATTCCTACAATGGTTTGGCTGCAGCATGTGTAAGTTTACTACCAATATTCATACAATGATTTGGCTGCAGCATGGGTAAGTTTACTACCAATATTTCTGCAATGTTTTGGCTACAGCTTGGGTAGGTTTCCTACCAATATTTCTACAATGCTTTGGCTGCAAAATGGGTAAGTATACTACCAATATTCATACAAATGTTTGGCTGCAGAATGGGTCAGTTTACTACCAATATTCATACAATGGTATGGCTGCATCAGGGGAAAGTTTACTACCAATATTCATACTATAGTTTGGCTGCAACATGAGTAAGTATAGTACCAATAATCATACAATGGCCGGGCTACAGTACAGGTACCTTTACTACCAGTATTGATACACTGATTTGGGAGCAGCATGGGTAAATTTACTACCAATATTCATACAATGGTTTGGCTGCCGCATGAGTAGGTTTACTACCAATATTCATAAAATGGTTTGGCTGCAGCATGGGTTAATTTACTACCAATATTCATACAATCATTTGGCTGCAGCATAGGTAGGTATATTACCAATATTCCTACAATGGTTTGTCTGTAGCATGGGTAGGTTTACTACCAATAGTTCTACAAAGGTTTGGCTGCAGCATGGGTATGTTTACTACCAACATTTCTGCAATGGTTTGGCTGCAGAATGGGTAAATTTACTACCAATATTCAGACAATGGTTTGGCTGCAGCATGGCTAAGTTTACTACCAATATTTCTCCAGTGGTTTGGCTGCAGCATGTGAACATTTGCTACCAATAATCATACAATCATTTGGCTGTAGCATGGGTAAGTATACTACCAATATTCATACAATGGTTTGCCTGCAGCATGGGTAGGTTTACTACCAATATTCCTACAATGGTGTGGCTGCAGCATGGATAAGTATACTACCAATATTCATATAATGGTCTGGCTGCATCATGAGCATGTTTACTACCAATATTCAACAATAGTTTGGCTGCAGCATGGGCAGCTTTTCTACCAATTTTCATACAATTGTTTGCCTGCAGCATGGGTAAGTTTGCTACCAATAATTATGAAATGGTTTGGCTGTAGCATGCGTACATTTACTACCAATATCGGTACAATACGCTGGCTGCACAATGGGTAAGTTTTCTAGCAATATTCATGAAATGGTTTGGCTGCAACGTTGGTAAGAATACTACCAATATTCAAATATTTTTTTTGCTGTAGCATGGGTAAGTATTCTACCAATATATCTACAGTGGCTTGGCTGCAGTATGGGTAAGTTTTCTACCATTATATCCACAGTGGTTTTGCTGTAGGATCATTAGTTTTAGTAGCAATATTTCTGCAATGGTTTGGCTGCAGCATGGGCACATTTACTACCAATATTCATTCAATAGTTTGGCTGGAGCGTGCATAAGTTTACTACCATTATTTCGAAAATGGCTTGGCTGCAGCAGGTGTACATTTACTACCAATATTCATACAATCATTTGGCTGCAGCATGGGTAAGTATACTACCAATATTCATACAATGATTTGCCTGCAGCATGAGCAAGTTTACTACTAATATTCATACAATGGTTTGGCTGCAGCATGGGTAAGTTTACTACCAATATTCCTACAATGCTGTGGCTGCAGCATGTGTAAGTTTACTACCAATATTCATACAGTGATTTCCCAGCAGCATGGGCAAGTTTACTGCCAATATTCATACAATGGTTTGGCTGCAGAATGGGGATGTTTGCAGCCAATATTCATACAATGGTTTGGCTGCAGCATGGGTAGTTTACTACCAAGAATCATGCAATTGTTTGGCTTCAGCATTGGTAAGTATACTTCAATATTCATATAATTGTTTGCCTGCAGCATATGTAAGTATATTACTAATATTCATACAATGGTTTGGCTGCAGCATCTGTAACTTTACTACCAATATTAATACAATGGTATGGCTGCAGCATGTGTATGTTTACTACCAATATTAATACAATGGTATGGCTGCAGCATGTGTAAGTTTACTACCAATATTTCTACAATGGTTTGCCTGCAGCATACATAAGTAAAATACCAATATTCATGCAATCATTTGGCTGCAGCATCTGTAAGTTTGCTACCAATATTTCTACAATAGTTTGGCTGCAGCATGGATAAGCTTACTACCATTATTCTTTTAATGATTTAGCTTCAGCATGAGTAAGTTTGCCACAAATATTCATACATTGGTTTGGCTCCAGCATGGGCACATTTACTATTAATATTCATACAATGGTTTGGCTGCAGCATGGGTAAGTATACTACCAATATTCATACAATAGTTTGCCTGCAGCATAGCCAAGTCTTCTTCCAATATTCATACAATGGTTTGGGGGTAGTATGTGTAAGTTAACTACCTAAAATCATTCAGTGGTTTGGCTGCAGCATGGGTAGGTATACTACCAATATTCCTACAATGATTTGCCTGAAGCATGGTTATGTTTACTACTAATATTCCTATAATAGTTTGGTTGCAGCATGTTTAAGTTTACTACCAATATTCATACAATGGTTTGCCTGCAGCATGGGCAAGTTTACTACCAATATTCATACAATGGTTTGGCTGCAGAATGGATAGGTTTACTACCAATATTCATACAATGGTTTGGCTGCAGCATTGGTAAGTTTACTACTAATATTCATACAGTCATTTGGCTTCAGCATGGGTAAGTATACTACCATTATTCATCCAATGGTTTGGCTGTAGCATGGGTAAGTTTACTACCAACATGTCTGCAATGGTTTGGCTGTAGTATGGGTAAGTCTACTGCAAATATTTCTACTGTGGTTTGGCTGCAGCATGGGTAGGTTTACTACCAATATTTCTGCAATGGTTTGGCTGCAGCATGGCAACATTTACTACCAATATTCATACAATGGTTTGGCTGCAGCATGGGTAAGTTTACTACTAACATTCCTACAATGATTTGGCTGCAGCCTGTGTAAGTATACTACCAATATTCATACAATGATTTGTCTGCAGCATGGTTATGTTTACTACCAATATTCCTACAATGGTTTGGCTGCAGCATGTGTAAGTTTACTACCAATATTCATACAATGATTTGGCTGCAGCCTGTGTAAGTATACTACCAATATTCATACAATGATTTGTCTGCAGCATGGTTATGTTTACTACCAATATTCCTACAATGGTTTGGCTGCAGCATGTGTAAGTTTACTACCAATATTCATACAATGGTTTGCCTGCAGCATGGGCAAGTTTACTACCAATATTCATACAATGGTTTTGCTGCAGCATGGATAGGTTCACTACCAATATTCATACAATGGTTTGGCTGCAGCATTCGTAAGTTTACTTCTAATATTCATACAGTCATTTGGTTTGCAGCATTGGTAAGTATACTACCATTATTCATCAAATGGTTTGGCTGTAGCATGGGTAAGTTTACTACCAATATGTCTGCAATGGTTTGGCTGCAGTATGGGTAAGTTTACTACCAATATTTCTACTGTGGTTTAGCTGCAGCATGAGTAGGTTTACTACCAATATTTCTACAATGGTTTGGCTGCAGCATGGGTATGTATACAACCAATATTCATACAATTGTTTGCGTGCAGCTTTAGCAAGTTTACTGCTAATATTCATACAATGGTTTGCCTGCAGCATGAGTAAGTTTACTACCAATATTCATGGAATGGTTTTGCTGCAGTATAGATAAGTATACTATCTGTATTCATACATTAGTTTGGCTTCAGTTTGGGTAAGTTTACTACAATAATCATGCAATGATATGGCTGCTGCATGGGTAAGTATACTACCAATATTCATGCAATAGTTTGGCTGCAGTATGGGTAAGTTTACTACCATTATTCATACAATGGTTTGACTGCAGCATTGTGAAGTATACTGCCAATATTCACACAATGGTTTGGCTGCAGCATGTTCAGGTTTACTGCCAATATTCATACAATGGTTAGGGCTGTAGCATGTGTAAGTTTAATACCAATATTCATACAATGGTTTGGCTACAGCATGGCGAAGTATACTACCAATATTTATACAATCGTTTGGCTGCAGCATAGGTAGGTTTGCTACCAATATTTCTACAATGGTTTGGCTGCAGCATTGGTAAGTATACTGCCAATATTCATACAATTGTTTGGCTGCAGCATGGATAAGCTTACTACCAATATTCATACAATAGTTTACCTGCAGCATGGGCACATTTACTGCCAATATTAATACAATGGTTTGTCTGCAGCATGTGTATGTTTACTATCAATATTTATAAAATGGTTTGGCTGCCGAATCATTATGTTTTCTACCAATATTTCTGCAATGGTTTGACTACAGACTGGGTATGTACACTAGCAATATACACACAAAGGTTTGGCTGCAGCATGTTCAGGTTTACAACCAATATTCATACAAAGGTTTTTGCTGTAGCATATGTAAGTATACTACCAATATTCATACAATCATTTGGCTGCAGCATGGCATGTTTACTACCAATATTCATACATTGGTTTGGCTGCAGCATGTGTAACTTTACTACCAATATTCATTACAATGGTTTGGCTGCAGCATGGGTAGGTATACTACCAATATTCCTACAATGATTTGCCTGAAGCATGGTTACATTTACTACCAATATTCATACAATGGCTAAGCTACAGTATGGATAACTTTACTACCAATATTCGTACACTAATATCGGTGCAGCATGGGTAACTGTACTACCAATATTCATACAAAGGTTTGGCTGCAGCATGGGTAAGTATACTACCATTATTCATACAATCATTTGGCTGCAGCATGGGTAAGTTTACTACCAATATTCATACAGTGGTTTGGCTGCAGCATGGGTAAATTTACTTCCAATATTATACAATGGTTTGGCTGCAGCATGTGTATGTTTGCTACCAATATTTCTGCAATAGTTTGACTACAGAATGGGTAAGTATACTACCAATATTCACACAATGGTATGGCTGCAGCATGTTAAGGTTTACTACTTATATTCATACAATGGTTTGGATGCCGAATGAGTATCTTTTCTACCAATATTTCTGCAATGGTTTGACTACAGAATGGGAAAGTATACTACCAATATTCATACAATCATTTGGCTGCAGGGTGGGCAAGTTTACTACCAATATTCATTCAATTAGCTGGCTGCAACATGTGTAAGTTTACTACCAATATTTACAAATTAGTTTGGCTGCAGCATGGGTAAGTTTACTATCAATATTTATGCAATGTTTTGGCTACAGCTTGGTTAAGTATACTACCAATATTCATACAATGGTTTGGCTGCAGCATGTGTAAGTTTACTACCAATATTCATACAATGGTTTGGCTGCAGCATGGGAAAGTTTACTACCAATATTCATACAATAGTTTGGCTGCAGCATGGGTAAGTATACTACCAATATTCATACAATGGTATGGCTGCATCATGGGAAAGTTTACTACCAATATTCATGCAATAGTTTGGCTGCAGCATGGGTATGTTTACTACCAATATTCATACAATGATTTGGCTGCAGCATGGGTATGTTTACTACCAATATTCATGCACTAGATTGGCTACAGCATGAGTAAGTTTACAACCAATATTTCTACAATGGTTTGGTTGCAGAATGGGTACATATACTACCAATATTCATACAATGGTTTGGCTGCAGCATGGGGAAGTTTACTACCAATATTTCTACAATGGTTTGGCTGCAGCATAGGTAGGTTTACTACCAATATTCATGCAATGATTTGGCTGCAGCATGGGTAAGTTTACTACCAATATTCATGCACTGGATTGGCTGCAGTATGGGTAAGTTTACTACCAATATTCATACAATGGTTTGGCTGCAGCATGGGTAAGTTTACTACCAATAATCATGCAATGGTTTGGCTGCAGCATGGGTAAGTATACTACCAATATTCATGCAATGGTTTGGCTGCAGCATGGGTAAGTTTACTACCAATATTCATACAATGTTTTGGCTGCAGCATGGGTAAGTATACTACCAATATTCACACAATGGTTTGGCTGCAGCATGTTCAGGTTTACTACCAATATTCATACAATGGTTTGGGCTGTAGCATGAGTAAGTATACTACCAATATTCATACAATGGTTTGGCTGCAGCATGGGTAAGTTTACTACCAATATTCATACAATGGTTTGGCTGCAGCATGGGTAAGTTTACTACCAATATTTCTACAATGGTTTGGCTGCAGCATGGGTAAGTATACTACCAATATTCATACAATGGTTTGGCTGCAGCATGGGTAAGTTTACTACCAATATTCATACAATGGTTTGGCTGCAGCATGGGTACATTTACTACCAATATTCATACAATGGTTTGGCTGCAGCATGTGTAAGTTTACTACCAATATTTCTACAATGGTTTGGCTGAAGCATGGGTATGTTTACAAACAATATTTCTACAATGGTTTTCATGCAGCATGCGTATGTTTACTACCAATATTCATACAATGGTTTGGCTGCAGCATGGGTAAGTTTACTACCAATATTCATACAATGGTTTGGCTGCAGCATGGGTAAGTATACTACCAATATTCATACAATGGTTTGCCTGCAGCATGGGCAAGTTTACTACCAATATTCATACAATGGTTTGGCTGCAGCATGGGTAAGTTTACTACCAATATTCATACAATGGTTTGGCTGCAGCATGGGTAAGTTTACTACCAATATTCATACAATGGTTTGGCTGCAGCATGGGCAAGTTTACTACCAATAGTCCTACAATGATTTGGCTGCAGCATGTATAATTGTACTACAAATATTCATACAATGGTTTGCCTGAAGCATGTGCAAGTTTACTACCAATATTCATACAATGGTTTGGCTGCTGCATGGGTAAGTTTACTACCAATATTCATCCAATGGTTTGGCTACAGCATGCGTAGGTTTACTACCAATATTTCTACAATGGTTTGGCCGCAGAATGGGGAAGTTTGCTACCAATATTTCTGCTGTGGTTTGGCTGCAGACTGGGTTGGCTTACTACCAATATTCATACAATGGTTTGGCTGCAGCATGGGTAAGTTTACTACCAATATTTCTTCAATGGTTTGGTTGCAGCATGGGTAAATTTACTACCAATATTCATACAATGGTTTGGCTGCAGCATGGGGAAGTTTACTACCAATATTTCTACAATGGTTTGGCTGCAGCATAGGTAGGTTTACTACCAATATTACTATATTGGTTTGGCTGCAGCATGGCTACCTTTACTACCAATATTCATACAATGGTTTGCCTTCAGCATGGGCAAGTTTACTAACAATATTCCTTCAATGGTTTGGCTGCAGCATGTGTAAGTTTACTACCAACATTCATACAATGGTTTGGCTGCAGCATGGGTAGTTTACTGCCAATATTCATACAATTGTTTGGCTGCATGGGTAAGTACTACCAATATTCATACAATGGTTTGCTGCAGCATGGCAAGTTACTACCAATATTCATACAATGGTTTGGCTACAGCATGGGTAAGTATACTACCAATATTCATAGAATGGTTTGCCTGCAGCATGGGCAAGTTTACTACCAATATTTATACAATGGTTTGGCTGCAGCATAAGTAAGTTTACTACCAATATTAATACAATTATTTGGCTGCAGCATGAGGAAGTATACTACAAATATTCATACAATGTTTTGACTGCAGCATGGGTAAGTTTACTACAAATATTCATACAATGGTTTGGCTGCAGCATGGGTAAGTTTACTACCAATATTCATACAATGGTTTGGCTGCAGCATGGGTAAGTTTACTACCAATATTTCTACAATGGTTTGGCTGCAGCATGCGTAAGTATACTACCAATATTCATACAATGGTTTGGCTGCAGCATGGGTAAGTTTACTACCAATATTCCTACAATGGTTTGGCTGCAGCATGTGTAAGTTTACTACCAATATTCATACAATGGTTTGCCTGCAGCATGGGCAAGTTTACTACCAATATTCATACAATGGTTTGGCTGCAGCATGGGTAAGTTTACTACCAATATTCATACAATGGGTTGACTGCAGTACGGGTAAGTTTAAGTTTACTACCAATATTCATACAATGGTTTGGCTGCAGCATGGGTAAGTATACTACCAATATTCATACAATGGTTTGGCTGCAGCATGGGTAAGTTTACTACCAATATTCATACAATGGTTTGGCTGCAGCATGGGTAAGTTTACTACCAATATTCATACAATGGTTTGGCTGCAGCATGGGTAAGTTTACTACCAATATTCATACAATGGTTTGGCTGCAGCATTGGTAAGTTTACTACCAATATTCATACAATGGTTTGGCTGCAGCATGGGTAAGTTTACTACCAATATTCATGCAATGGTTTGGCTGCAGCATGGGTAAGTTTACTACAAAAATTCATACAATGGTTTGCTTGCAGCATGGGCATGTTTGCTACCAATATGTATGTAATGGTTTGGCTGTGGTATATGTAAGTTTACTACCAATATTCACACAATTGTTTGGCTGCAGCATGGGTACGTATATCAATAATATTCATACAATGGTTTGGCTGCAACATGTGTATGTTTGCTACCAATATCCATACAATGGTCTGGTTGAAGCATGGGTAAATTTACTACCACCATTTCTACAATGGTTTGGCTGCAGCATAGGCAAGTTTGCTACCAATATTCATATAATGGTTTGGCTGCATGGATAAGCTTACTACCAATATTCATGCAATGGTTTGGCTGTAGCATGGGTATGTTTGTTACCAATATTCATTCAGTGGTTTGGCTGCAGCCTGTGTAAGTATACTACCAATATTCATACAATGGTTTGGCTGCAGCATGGATAAGTTTACACCCAATATTCATACAATGGTTTGGCTGCAGCATGGGTAAGTATACTACCAATATTCATACAATGGTTTGGCTGCAGCATGGCTAAGTTTACTACCAATATTCATACAATGGTTTGGCTGCAGCATGGGTAAATTTACTACCAATATTCATACAATTGTTTTGCTGCAGCATCGGCAAGTCTGCTACCAATATTCATACATTTGTTTGGCTGCAGCATGGATAAGCTTACTACCAATATTCATGCAATGGTTTGGCTGGAGCATGGGTAAGTTTACTACCAATATTCATACAATGGTTTGGCTGCAGCATGGGTATGTTTACTACCAATATTCATACAATGGTTTGGCTGCAGCATGGGTACATTTACTACCAATATTCATACAATGGTTTGGCTGCAGCATGGGTAAGTTTACTACCAATATTTCTACAATGGTTTGGCTGCAGCATGGTTACATTTACTACCAATATTCATACAATGGTTTGCCTGCAGCATGGGCAAGTTTACTACCAATATTCATACAATGGTTTGGCTGCAGCATGGGTAAGTTTACTACCAATAATCCTGCAATGGTTTGGCTGCAGCATGGGTAAGAATACTACCAATATTCATGCAGTGGTTTTGCTGCAGTATAGATAAGTATAAAACCAATATTCATATAATGGTTTGGCTGCAGCATGGCTATGTTTACTACCAATAATCATGCAATGGATTGGCTGCCGAATAAGTAAGTTTACTAACAATATTTTTGCAATGGTTTGGCTAAAGACTGGGTAAGTTTCCTACCAATATTCATGCAATGGTTTGGCTGCAACATGGGTAAGTATGCTACCAATATTCATACAATGGTTTGGCTGCAGCATGGGTAAATTTACTACCAATATTCATACAATGGTTTGGCTGCAGCATGTGTAAGTATACTACCAATATTCATACAATGGTTTGGCTGCAGCATGGGTAAGTTTACTACCAATATTCATACAATGGTTTGGCTGCAGCATGGGCAAGTTATCTATCAATATTCATACAATGGTTTGGCTGCAGCATGGGTAAGTTTACTACCAATATTCATACAATGGTTTGGCTGCAGCATGGGTAAGTTTACTACCAATATTCATACAATGGTTTGGCTGCAGCATGGGTATGTTTACTACCAATATTCATACAATGGTTTGGCTGCAGCATGGGCAAGTTTACTACCAATATTCACAATGGTTTGGCTGCAGCCTGGCTAAGTGTACTACCAATATTCATACAATGGTTTGGCTGCAGCATGGGTAAGTTTACTACCAATATTTCTACAATGGTTTGGCTGCAGCATGGGTACATTTACTACCAATATTCATACAATGGTTTGGCTGCAGCATGGATAAGTATACTACCAATATTCATACAATGGTTTGGCTGCAGCATGGGTAAGTTTACTACCAATATTTCTACAATGGTTTGGCTGCAGCATGGGTAGGTTTACTACCAATATTCATACAATTGATTTTGCTGCAGCATGGATAAGCTTATTACCAATATTCATGCAATTGTTTTGCTGCAGCATTTATAAGCTTACTACCAATATTCATACAATTGTTTAGCTGCAGCATGGGTATGTTTGCCACAAATATTCATACAATGGTTTGGCTGCAGCATGGGTAAGTTTACTACCAATATTCATACAATGGTTTGGCTGTAGCATGGATAAGTTCACCACCAATATTTCTATAAAGATTTGGCTGCAGAATGGTTGCATTTACTACCAATATTCATAGAATGGTTTGGCCGCAGCATGGGTAAGTTTCCTAAAAATTTCCCTGCAATGGCTTGGCTGCATCATGAGTAAGAATCATACCAATATTCATGCAGTGGTTTTGCTGCAGTATAGATAAATATAACACCAATATTCATATAATGGTTTAGCTGCCACATGGGTAAGTTTACTACCAATAATCATGCAGTGGTTTAATTGCAACATGGGTAAGTATGCTATCAATATTCATGCAATTGTTTGGTTGCAGCATGGTTAAGTTTACTACCAATATTCCTTCAATGGTTTGGCTGCAGCATGTCTAAGTTTACTACCAATATTCATACAATGGCTTGTCTGCAGCATGTGCAAGTTTACTTCCAATATTCATATAATGGTTTGGCTGCAGCATGGGTAAGTTTACCTTTAATATTCATACAATGGTTTGACTGGAGCATCGGTATGTTTACTACTAATATTTACCCAATGGTTTGGCTGATTAATGGGTAAGTTTACTACCAATATTTTTGCAATGGTTTGGCTAAAGACTGGGTAAGTTTCCTACCAATATTCATACAATGGTTTGGCTGCAGCATGGGTAAGTATACTACCAATATTCATACAATGGTTTGGCTGCAGCATGGGCAAGTTTACTACCAATATTCATACAATGGTTTGGCTGCAGCATGGGTAAGTTTACTACCAATATTCATACAATGGTTTGGCTGCAGCATGGGTAAGTTTACTACCAATATTCATACAATGGTTTGGCTGCAGCATGGGTAAGTTTACTACCAATATTTATACAATGGTTTGGCTGCAGCATGTGTAAGTATACTACCAATATTCATGCAATGGTTTGGCTGCAGCATAGATAAGTATACAACCAATATTCATACAATGCTTTGGCTGCAGCATGGGTAAGTTTACTATCAATATTTTTACAATGGTTTGGCTAAAAACTGGGTAAGTTTCCTACCAATATTTCTACAATGCTTTGGCTGCAGCATTGGTAAATATACTACTAATATTCATACAATGGATGGGCTGCAGCATGGGAGTATACTACCAATATTCATACAATGGTTTGGCTGCAGCACAGATAAGTATACAACCAATATTCATGCATTGGTATGGCTGCAGCATGGGTTGGTTTACTACCAATATCCATACAATGGTTTGGCTGCAGCATGGGTAAGTTTACTACCAACATTTCTACAATGGTTTGGCTGCAGCATGGATACATTTACTACCAATGTTCATGCAATCATTTTGCTGCAGCATGGGCAAGTCTGCTACCAATATTCATACAATGGTTTGGCTGTAGTATGTGTAAGTTAACTACCAAAAATCATACAATGGTTTGGCTGCAACATGGGCAAGTTTACTACCAAGATTCCTACAATGATTTGGCTGCAGCGTACATAAGTATACTACCAATAGTCATAAAATGGGTTGGCTGCAACATGGGAAAGTATACTACCAATATTCATACAATGGTTTGGCTGCAGCATAGGTAAGTTTTTTACCAATATTTATACAATGGTTTGCCCGGAGCATGAGTAAGTTTGCTACCAATATTCATGTAATGGTTTTGTTGCAGCATAGGAAAGTTTAATACCAATATTCATACATTGGTTTGGCTGCAGCATTAATAAGTTTACTACCAATATTCATAGAGCTGTTTGGCTGCAGTATGGGTAAGTATACTACCAATATTCATACAATGGTTTGGCGTTAGCATGAGTAAGTTTACTACCAATATTTCTGCAGTGGTTTGGCTGCAGCATGGGTAGGTTTACTACCAATATTTCTACAATAGTTTGGCTGCAGCATGGGAACATTTACTACAAATATTCATAGAATGGTTTGGATGCAGCATGGATAGATTTACTACCAATATTTTACATTGGTTTGTCTGCAGCATGGGTAGGTTTACTACCAATATTCATACAGTCATTTGGCTGCAGCATGGGTAAGTATACTACCAGTATTCATCCAATGGTTTGGCTGTAGCATGGGTAAGTGTACTACCAATATGTCTGCAGTGGTTTGGCTGCAGTATGGTTAAGTTTACTACCAATATTTCTACAGTGGCTTGGCTGCAGCATGGGTAGGTTTACTACCAATATTTCTACAATGGTTTGGGTGTTGCATGGTTACATTTACTACTGATATTCATACAAAGGTTTGGCTGCAGCATCGGTAAGTTTACTACCAATATTTCTACAATGGTTTCTCTGTAGCATACGTAAGTATACTACCAATATTTATACAATGTTTGGCTGCAGCATGTGTAAGTATACTACCAGTATTCATGCAATGGTTTGGCTGCAGCATAGATAAGTATACAACCAATATTCATACAATGCTTTGGATGTAGCATGGGTAGGTTTACTACGAATTTTCATACAATGGTTTGGCTGTAGCATGGCTAAGTATACTACCAATATTCATACAATTGTTTGGCTGCAGCATGGGTAAGTTTTCTACCAATATTCCTACAATGGTTTGGCTGCAGCATCAGTAAGTATTCTATCAGTATTCATACAATTGTTTTGCTGCAGCATTGGTAAGTTTACCGCCAGTATTTCTATAAAGGTTTGGCTGCACAATGGTTACATTTAATACCAATATTCATACAAGGGTTTGCCTTCAGCATTGGCAAGTTTACTAACAATATTCACAAAATGCTTTGGCTGCAGCATGTGTAAATTTACTACCAATATTCATACAATGCTTTGGCAGCAGCATGGGTAAGTTTACTAGCAATATCCCTGCAATGGTTTGGCTGCTTCATGGGTAAGAATGCTACCATTATTCATGCAGTGGATTTGCTGCAGTATTGATAAGTTTAGAACCAATATTCATATAATGGTTTTGCTGCAGCATGGGTAAGTTTACTACCAATAATCATGCAATGTTTTGGCTGCAACATGGGTAAGTATGCTACCAATACTCATGCAATGTTTTTTCTGCAGCATGGATAAGTTTGCTACCAATATTTCCACAGTGGATTGGCTGCAGCATGGGTAGGTTTACTACCAATATTTCTGGAATAGTTTGGTTGCAGCGTGGGTACATTTACTACCAATATTCATACAATGGTTTGGCTGCAGCATGGGTAAGTTTACTGCCAATATATCTACAATTGTTTGTCTGCAGCATTTGTAAGTATACTACCAATATTCATGCAATGGTTTGTCTGCAGCATAGATAAGTATACAACCAATATTCATACAATGCTTTGGCTGCAGCATGGGTAAGTTTACTACCAATTTTCATACAATGGTTTGGCTGCACCATGGCTATGTATAATACCAATATTAATACAATTGTTTGCCTGCATCATGGGTAAGTTTACTACCAATATTTCTACAATGGTTTGGCTGCAGCATCAGTAAGTATACTATCAATATTCATACAATTGTTTTGCTGCAGCATGGATAAGCTTACTACCAATATTCATGCAATTGTTTTGCTGCAGCATGGATAAGCTTACTACCAATATTCATACAATTGTTTAGCTACAACATGGGTATGCTTGCCACTAATATTCATAAAATGGTTTGGCTGCAGCATGGGTACATTTACTACCAATATTCATACAATGGTTTGGCTGCAGCATGGGTAAGTTTACCACCAATATTTCTATAAAGGTTTGGCTGCAGAATGGTTACATTTACTACCAATATTCATACAATGGTTTACCTTCAGCATGGGCAAGTTTACTAACAATATTGACACAATGCTTAGGCTGCAGCATATGTAAGTTTGCTACTAATATTCATAGAATGGTTTGGCAGCAGCATAGGTAAGTTTACTAACAGTATCCCTGCAATGGTTTGGCTGCATCATGTCTAAGAATCCTATCAATTTTCATGCAGTGGTTTGCTGCAGTATAGATAAGTATAAAACCAATATTCATATAATGGTTTCGCTGCAGCATGCGTACGTTTACTACCAATAATCATGCAATGGTTTGGCTGCTGAATAATTAAGTTTACTACCAATATTTTTGCAATGGTTTGGCTAAACACTGGCTAAGTTTCTAACCAATAATCATGCAATGGTTTGGCTGCAACATGGGTAAGTATGCTACCAGTATTCATGTAATGGTTTGGCTGCAGCATGGGTAAATTTCCTACCATTATTCATTCAATGGTTTGGCTGCAGCCTGTGTAAGTATACTACGAATATTCATAGAATGGTTTGGCTGCAGCATGTGTAAGTTTACTACAAATATTCATACAATGGCTTGCTTGCAACATAGGCAAGTTCACTACCAATATTCATACAATGGTTTGGCTGCAGCATGGGTAAGTTTACAGACAATATTCATATAATGATGTGGCTGCAGCATGGGTAAGTTTACTACCAATATTCATACAATGGTTTGGCTGTAGCATGGGTATGTTTACTACTAATATTCATACAATGGATTGGTTGCCGAATGGGTAAGTTTACTACCAATATTTTTTCAAAGGTTTTGCTAAAGACCGGGTAAGTTTCCTACCAATATTTCTACTGTCGATTGGCTGCAGCATGGGTAGGTTTGCTACCAATATTTCTGCAATGGTTTGGTTGCAGCATGGGTACATTTACTACCAATATTCATACAATAGTTTCGCTGCAGCATAGATAAGTATACAACCAATATTCATACAATGCTTTGGCTGCAGCATGGGAAAGTTTACTACCAATATTTCTACAATGGCTTGGCTGCAGCATCAGTACGCTATCAATATTCATACAATTGATTTTGCTGCAGCATGGATAAGCTTATTACCAATATTCATGCAATTGTTTTGCTGCAGCATTTATAAGCTTACTACCAATATTCATACAATTGTTTAGCTGTAGCATGGGTATGTTTGCCACAAATATTCATTCAATGGCTTGGCTGCAGCATGGGTACATTTACTACCAATATTCATACAATGGTTTGGCTGTAGCATGGATAAGTTCACCACCAATATTTCTATAAAGATTTGGCTGCAGAATGGTTGCATTTACTACCAATATTCATAGAATGGTTTGGCAGCAGCATGGGTAAGTTTACTAACAGTTTCCCTGCAATGGTTTGGCTGCTTCATGGGTAAGAATCATTCCAATATTCATGCAGTGGTTTTGCTGCAGTATAGGTAAGTATAGCACCAATATTCATATAATGGTTTGGCTGCAACATGGGTAAGTATGCTACCAATATTCATGCAATGGTTTGGCTGCAGCATGGGTAAGTTTGCTACCAATATTCATTCAATGGTTTGGCTGCAGCATGTCTAAGTTTACTACCATTATTCATACAATGGTTTGGCTGCAGCATGTCTAAGTTTACTACCAATATTCATTCAATGGTTTGGCTGCAGCATGGCTAAGTTTACTACCAATATTCCTACAATGGTTTGGCTGCAGCATGTGTACATTTACTACCAATATTCATACAATGGTTTGGCTGCAGCATGGGTAAGTTTACTACCAATATTTTTGCAATGGTTTGGCTAAAGACTGGGTAAGTTTCCTACCAATATTTCTTAAATGCTTTGGCTGCAACATGGGTAAGTATGCTACCAATATTTATACAAAGGTTGGGCTGCAGCATAGGCAAGTTTACTACCAATACTAATACAATGAGTTGCCGGCAGCATACATAAGTATACTACCAATATTCATACAATGGGTTGGCTGCAGTATGGGTAAGTTTACTAACAATATTCATACAATGGTTTGGCTGCAGCATGGGTAAGTTTACTACCAATATTTCTACAATGGTTTGGCTGCAGCATGGGTACATTTACTACCAATATTCATACAATGGTTTGGCTGCAGCATGGGTAAGTATACTACCAATATTCATACAATGGTTTGCTGCAGCATAGTTAAGTATACAACCAATATTCATACAATGGTTTGGCTGGAGCATGGGTAAGTTTACTACAATGGTCTGGCTGCAGCATAGTTTACTACCAATATTCATACAATGCTTTGGCTGCAGCATGGGTAAGTTTACTACCAATATTTTACAATGGTTTGGCTGCAGCATGGGTACATTTACTACCAATATTCATACAATGGTTTGGCTGCAGCATGCATACATATACTACCAATATTCATTCAATCGTTTGGCTGCTGCCTTTGTAAGTATACTAACAATATTCATACAATGGTTTGCCTGCAGCATGGATAAGTTTACTACCAATATTCCTACAATGTTTTGGCTGCACCATGGCTTAGTATACTACCAATATTCATACAATGGTTTGGCTGCAGCATGGGTAAGTTTACTACCAATATTTCTACAATGCCTTGGCTGCAGCATATGTAAGTATACTACCAATATTCATACAATGGTTTGGCTGCAGCATGGGTAAGTATACTACCAATATTCATACAATGGTTTGGCTGCAGCATGGGTAAGTTTACTACCAATATTCATACAATGGTTTGGCTGCAGCATGGGTAAGTTTACTGCCAATATTCATACAATGGTTTGGCTGCAGCATGGGTTGGTTTACTACCAATATGCATACAATGGTTCAGCTGCAGCATGGCTAAGTTTTCTACCAATATTCATACAATGGTTTGGCTGCACCATGGATAAGGTTACTACCAATTTTCATACAATGGTTTAGCTGCCGCAGGGGTATGTTTACTACCGATATTTTGACAATGGTTTGGCTGTAACATGGGGACATTTACTACCAATATTCATACAATGGTTTGGCTGCAGCATAGGTAGGTTTACTACCAATATTCATATAATGGTTTGGCTATAGCATGGATAAGTTTGCTTCCAATATTTCTACACTGGTTTGGCTGCAGCATAGGTACGTATACTACCAATATTCATACAATGGTCTGGCTGCAGCATGTAAGTTACTACCAATATTCATACAATGGTTTGGCTGCAGCATGGTAAGTTTACTACCAATATTCATACAGTGGTTTGGCTGTAATATGGATAAGTTTACTACTAATATTCATACAATGGTTTAGCTGCAGTATGGTTAGGTTTACAGCCAATATTCATACAATGGTTTGGCTGCAGCATGTTGACATTTACTACCAATATTCATACAATGGATTGGCTGCAGCATTGGTAAGTTTCTTACCAATATTTCTACAATGGTTTGGTGGCAGCATGGGTAATTTACTACCAATAATTCTACAATGGTTTGGCTGCGGCATAGGTAGGTTTACTCCCAATATTTCTACAATGGTTTGGCTACAGCATGGGTACCTTTAATACCAATATTCATACAATGGTTTGGCTGCATCATGGGTAAGTTTACTACCAATATTCATACAATGGTTTGGCTGCAGCATGGGTAAGTTTACTACCAATATTCATACAATGGTTTGGCTGCAGCATGGGTAAGTATACTACCAATATTCATACAGTGGTTTGGCTGCAGCATGGGTAAGTTTACTACCAATATTCATACAATGGTTTGGCAGCAGCATGCTTACATTTACTACCAATATCAGTACAATGGTTTGGTTGTAGCATGATAGGTTTACTGCCAATATATCTACAATGGTTTGGCTGCAGCATGTAAGTATACTACCAATATTCATACAATGGTTTGGCTGTAGCATGGGTAAGTTTACTACCAATATTCATACAATGGTTTGGCTGCAGCATTGGTAAGTTTACTACCAATTTTCATAAAATTGTTTGGCTGCAGCATGTGTATGTTTACTACCAATATTTCTACAATGGTTTGGCTTCAACATGGTTACGTTTACTACAAATATTCATACAATGGTTTGGCTGCAGCATGGGTAAATTTACTACCAATATTCATACAATCGTTTTGCTGCAGCATTGGCAAGTCTACTACCAATATTCATACATTGGTTTGGCTGAAGCATGGCTAAGTTTACTACCAATATTTCTACAATGATCTGGCTGCAGCATGTGTAAGTTTACTACCAATATTCATACAATGGTTTGGCTGCAGCATGGATAAGTTTCCTACTAATATTTCTACAATTCTTTGGCTGCAGAATGGGTAAGTATACTACCAATATTCATACAATGGTTTGGCTGCAGCATGGGTAAGTTTACTACCAATATTCATACAATGGTTTGCCTGCAGCATGGGTAAGTTTACTACCAATATTCATACAATTGTTTGGCTGCAGCATGCATAAGTATACTACCAATATTCATACAATGGTTTGGCTGCAGCATGGGTAAATTTACTACCCTTATTCATACAATGGTTTGGCTGCAGCATGGCTAAGTTTACTACCAATATTCATACAATGGTTTGGCTGCAGCATGGGTATGTTTACTACCAATATTCATACAACTGTTTGGCTGCAGCATGGGAAAGTATTCTACCAATAATCATACAATGGTTTGGCTGCAGCATGGATAAGTTTACTACCAATATTCATACACTGGTTTGGCTGCACCATTAATAAGTTTACTACCAATATTCATACAGTCGTTTGGCTGCAGCATGGGTAAGTATACTACCAATATTCATACAATGGTTTGGCTGCAGCATGGGTAAGTTTACTACAAATATTCATACAATTTTTTGGCTGCAGCATGGGTAAATTTATCACCAATATTCATACAATGGTTTGGCTGCAGCATGGTTAGGTTTACTACCAATATTCATACAATGGGTTGGCTACAGCATGGGTAAGTTTACTACCAATATCAGTACAATGGTTTGGCTGCTGCATGGAAATGTTTACTACCAATATTCATACAATAGTTTGGCTGCTGCATGGGTATGTTTACTACCAATATGTATACAATACTTTGGCTGCAGCATGTCTAAGAATTTACTAACAATATTCATACAATAATTTGGATTCAGCATGGACAAGTTTACTAACAATATTCATATAATGGTTTGGCTGCAGCATGGGTAAGTTTACTACTAATATTCATACAATGGTTTGGCTGTGGCATGGGTAGGTTTACTACCTATATTTCTACAATGGTTTGGCTTAAACATGGTTATGCTTACTACAAATATTCATGCAATGGTTTGGCTGCAGCATGGGTAAATTTACTACCAATATTCACACAATGGTTGGGCTGCAGCAGGGGTATGTTTCCTACAATTATTCATACAATGGTTTGGCTGCAGCATGGGTAAGTATACTACCAATATTCATGCAATGGTTTGGCTGCAGCATGTGTAAGTTTACTACCAACATTCATACAATGCCTTGCCTGCAGCATATGCAACTTTACTACCAGTATTCATACAATGGTTTGGCTGGAGCATGGGTAAGTTTACAGCCAGTATTCATACAATGGTTTGGCTGCAGCATGGGTAAGAATACTACCAATATTCAAGCAATGGTTTGGCTGTAGCATGTCATGTTTACTACCGATATTTTGACAATGGTTTGGCTGTAACATGGGGACATTTACTACCAATATTCATACAATGGTTTTGCTGCAAGTTGGGTAAGTTTACTACAAATATTCATACAATGGGTTGGCTACAGCATGGGTAAGTTTACTGCCAATATTCACACAATGGTTTGGCTGCAGCAATGGTAAGTTTACTACCAATATTCATACAATAGTTTTGGCTGCAGCATGTAAGTATACTACCAATATTCATAGAATGGTTTGGCTATAGCATGGATAAGTTTGCTTCCAATATTCATACAATGGTTTGGCTGCAGCATGGATAAGTTTGCTACCAATATTTCTACACTGGTTTGGCTGCAGCATAGGTAAGTATACAACCAATATTCATTCAATGCTTTGGCTGCAGCATAGGTAAGTTTGCTACTAATATTCATACAATGGTTTGGCTGTACCATGGGTAAGTTTACTACCTATATTTAAACAATTGTTTGGCTGAAGCATGGGTATGTTTACTACCAATATTCATACAATTGTTTGGCTGTTGCATGGGTAAGTTTACTACCAATATTCATACAATAGTTTGGCTGCATCATGTGCATGTTTACTACCAATATTCATACAATGGTTTGGCTGCAGCATGGGCAAGTTTACTACCAATATTCATACAATGGATTGGCTGCAGCATGCGTATGTTTACTACCAATATTCATACAATGGTTTGGCTGCAGCATGTGTAAGTATACTACCAATATTCATACAATGGTTTGGCTGCAGCATGGGTAAGTTTACTACCAATATTCATACAATGGTTTGGCTGCAGCATGGGTAAGTTTACTACCAATATTCCTACAATGGTTTGGCTGCAGCATGTGTAAGTTTACTACCAATATTCATACAATGGTTTGCCTGCAGCATGGGTAAGTTTACTAACAATATTCATACAATGGGTTGACTGCAGTACGGGTAAGTATCCTACCAGTATCCATCCAATGGTTTGGCCGTAGCATGGGTAAGTTTACTACCGATATTTCTACAATGGTTTGGCTGCAGCATAGGTAAGTTTACTACCAATATTCATACAATGGTTTGGCAGCAGCATGGGTAGGTTTACTAACAATATCCCTGCAATGGTTTGGCTGCAACAGTGGTAAGAATACTAGCAATATTCATGCAGTGGTTTTGCTGCAGTTAAAATAAGTATAAAACCAATATTCATATAACAGTTTGGCTGCAGCATGGGTAAGTTTACTACCAATATTCATACAATGGTTTGGCTGCAGCATGGGTAAGTATACTACCAATATTCATACAACAGTTTGCCTGCAGCATGGGTAAGTATACCACCAATATTCATACAACAGTTTGGCTGTAGCATGGTAAGTTTACTACCAATATGTCTACAATGGTTTGGCTGCAGCATGGGTAAGTTTACCAGCAATATTTCTACAATGGTTTGCCTGCAGCATACATAAGTATACTACCAATATTCATACAATGGTTTGGCTGCAGCATGGGTAAGTATACTACCAATATTCATACAATGGTTTGGCTGCAGCATGGGTAAGTATACTACCAATATGCATGCAATGATATGGCTGCAGCATGGGTAAGTTTACTACCAATATTCATACAATG
>NC_056729.1:295204942-295247442 GCF_019279795.1 Protopterus annectens
TTTGGCTGCAGCATGGGTACATTTACTACCAATATTCATACAATGGTTTAGCTGCAGTATGGGTAAGTTTACTACCAATATTTCTATAATGCTTTGGCTGCAGCATGTGTACGTTTACTACCAATATTCATACAATGGTTTGGCTGCAGCATGGGTAAGAATACAACCAATATTCATGCAATGGCTTCACTGCAGTATACATAAGTATGTTACCAATATGCGTACAATGGTTTGGCTGCAGCATGGGTAAGTTTACTACCAATAATCATGCAATGGTATGGCTGCAACATGGGTAAGTATACTACCAATATTCATACAATGATTTGGCTGCAGCATGGGTAAGTTTACTATCAATATTCATACAATGGTTTGGCTGCAGTATGGGTTGGTTTATGACCAATATCCATACAATGGTTTGGCTGCAGCAGGGGTACGTTTACTACCAATATTCATACAAGGGTTTGGCTACAGCATGGGAAAGTATAGAACCAATATTCATACAATGATTTGGCTGCAGCATGGGGAAGTTTACTATCAATATTCATACAATGGTTTGGCTGCAGCATGGGTAAGTTTACTATCAATATTCATACAATGGTTTGGCTGCAGTATGGGGAAATATACTGCCATTATTCATGCTATGATTTGGCTGCCAAGTGGGTAAGTTTGCTACGAATATTTCTGCAATGGTTTGGCTGCAGCATGGGCAAGTTTACTACCAATACTCATGCAATAGTTTGCCTGCAGCATACATAACTATACTACCAATATTCATACAATGGGTTGGCTGCAGCATGGGTAAGTACACTACCAATATTTATACATTGGTATAGCTGCAGCATGGGCTGGTTTACGACCAATATCCATACAATGGTTTGGCTGCAGCAGGGGTACATTTACTACCAATATTCATACAATGGGTTGGCTGCAGCATGGGTAAGTACACTACCAATATTCATACATTGGTATGGCTGCAGTATGGGTTGGTTTACTACCAATATCCATACAATGGTTTGGCTGCAGCAGGGGTACATTTACTACCAATATTCATACAAGGGTTTGGCTACAACATGGGAAAGTATAGTACCAAATTTCATACAATGGTTTGGTTTCAGCATGGGTAAGTTCACTACCAATATTCATACAATGGCTTGGCCGCTGCATGGGTAAGTTTGCTACAAATAATTATGCAATGGTTTGGCTGTAGCATGAGTACATTTACTACCAATATCCGTGTAATGGTTTGGCTGCAGCACAGGTAAGTTTACAACCAATATTCATACACTGGTTTGGCTGCAGCATTGGGTAAGTATACTACCAATATTCATATAATGGCTTGGCTGTAACATGCATAAGTTTACTACCAATATTTCTACAAAGGTTTGGCTGCAGTATGGGTTAGTTTACTACCAATATTTCTACAGTGATTGGCTGCAGCATGGGTATGTTTACTACCAATATTCATACAATGGTTTGCCTGCAGCATAGGCAAGCCTACTACCAATATTCATACAATGGTTTGGCTGTAGTAGGTGCAGGTTAACTACCAAAAATAATACAATGGTTTGGCTGCAGCATGGGTAAGTTTACTACCAATATTCCTGCAGTGATTTGGCTGCAGCCTGTGTAGGTGTACTACCAATATTCATACAATGGTTTGGCTGCTGCATAGGTAAGTTCACTACCAATATTCCTCCAATGTTTTGGCTGCAGCATGTGTAAGCTTACTATGAATATTCATACAATGGTTTGCCTGTAGCATGAGTGAGTTTACTACCAATATTCCTGCAATGGTTTGGCTGCAGCATGGGTAAGGTTACTAACAATATTCATAGTGTGTTGGTTGCAGCATGGGGAGGTATACTACCAGTTTTCATCCAATGGTTTGGCTGTAGTATGGGTAAGTTCACTACCAATATGTCTGCAATGGTGTGGCTGCAGTATGGGTAGGTTTACTACCAAATTTCTACAATGGTTTGGTTGCTGCATGGGTAGGTTTACTACCAATATTTCTAAAATGGTCTGGCTGCAGCATGGGTACATTTATTACCAATACTCATACAATGATTTGGCTGCAGCATGGACAAGTTTATTACCAATATTTCTATAATGGTTTGCCTGCAGCATCAGTACATTTACTACCAATATTCATACAATGGTTTAGCTGCAGCTTGGGTAAGTATACAACCAATATTCATGCAATGGTTTGCTTGCAGCTTTGGCAAGTCTACTATCAATAGTCATACAATGGTTTGGCTGCGGCATGGGCAAGTTTATTACCAATATTTCTATAATGGTTTGCCTGCAGCATCGGTACATTTACTACCAATATTCATACAATGGTTAATCTGCAGCTTGGGTAAGTAGACAACTAATATTCATGCAATGGTTTGCGTGCAGCTTTGGCAAGTTTACTATCAATATTCATACAATGGTTTGGCTGCAGCATGTGTAAGTTTACTACCAATTTTCAAACAATAGTTTCCTGAGGCATGGGCAAGTTTATTACCAATATTCATACAATGGTTTGCCTACAGCATTGTTAGTATACTACAAGTATTCACACAAGGGTTTGGCTGGAGCATGGGTAAATTTACTATCAATATGTCTGCAATGGTTTGGCTTCTGTATGGGTACATTTACTACCAATGTTCATACAATGGTTTGGCTGCAGCTTGCTTAAGTATACTACCGATATTCATGCAATGGATTGCCTGCAGCATGGGCAAGATTACTACAAATATTCATACAATGTTTTGGCTGTGGTATATGTAAGTTTACTATCAAAATTCATTCAATGGTTTGGCTGCAGCATGGGTAAGTTTATTACCAATATTCTTAATATGATTTAGCTGTAGCCTTTGTAAGTATACTACCAATATTCATATTCTGGTTTGGTTGCAGCATGGGTAAGTTTACTACCAATATTCCTACAATGGCTTGGCTGCAGCATATGTGAGTTTACTACAAATATTCATACAAAGGGTTGCTGAAACATGAAAAAAAAGTTCATAGATATCCAAGAACACGAAAGCAACTCCGAAGGTTTTGTTCACTCTATTTAATATTGCACGAAGTAGAACAGCCACAAACAAGACGTTTTCAAACACATTAATCCTCTTAACAATAAATTGCATTTTCATCCCTCACAAGTCAGGACTTCATCAGACAATCATTAAAATATTTAATTGGTGTTTAAATACAAGTCCCTATTCAAATACAACCAATTAGTTTAAAGTGCATTAGTGGTTTTCAAATCAAATACTCATCCTTCATGAATATTTAATTAAGCTTCATTTTAAATCACTTGAAATGACATTCTTCACTCTATGACATTCTTCACTCTATATACATTATTTTGCTCAATTTATGCTGTATTTTGTATTAAATATATTTTATTCATGTTCTAAAACCACTTTAAAAAGTTTATTTTTTTAAGAAAATATATATATATATCTCTGAATGTTTAAAATTGATTCATGATAAAAACTATGATTCAGTGTGGTTTGAACTTCCTAATAAAAATAAAATAAAATAAAAACTTCATTTTAAATGCTGCCATCTGCTGGCCATTTAGATTATATCAATTCTTTCATATCTCTGCAGCTCTTAGTTTTAACACTGGGGTTAGGGAGATATGGTCATTTAGCCCTGGTATTCTTGTGGCATCTAGTTTAATTTGCCACCATAATTCCTTGTAACCAAGCCATTCTTCCCACAAACCACCTCTCATCTCTTTTTTGACCTGTTCTATTAGAAAAAATTCAAATTGTCCTCCTCCACATTCTTTAATATGTCTGTATAACGCATTTGTTTCTCTATTTTTTGAGATATCATAGATGTGTTCATAAATTCTCTTCCTCAGGGCCCGTTCCGTCTTTCCTATATAGAATGAACCACATTGTTTACATACAGCTAGATAGACTACCCCCTTTGTCCCACAATTGTGATAGCCATTACTCCTAATAATATCACCCCTATCAGATATGTTAATTTCACTGACATTCATCATGTATCCACATTGATTACACCTATTACATTTGTAACTTCCTTTCCTTTTTTGTCCATCAATGGTCACTTTTGTCTGTTCTTTATTATCGTAACTAAATTTTGGTTGTGACTCTAATATTTGTTTCATATTCCACGAATTTTTATATACTATTTTTGGAACTAGTTTGCTAATGTTTGTTATATCTGTAATAGCAGAAAATTTCCCCCATTCTTTTCGAAATATTTCACTTATTCTTATATTAGAAGTGTTGTATTCTATAATTAGAGCTTTTTCATAGTTATCTTTGGTTTCAATATTAATAGATGGGCAACTAACAGAATTACTATTTATTCCATCTCCTTTAATAGGTTTAAATCTGGTAGTTCTACCCATTTCTACCTCCATTCTTATCTTCCTAACAAAATCCCTAGGATAACCTTTCTTTTCAAACATTCTTTCCAGAAAATCACATTCTTGTCTAAAGTCTTCACTAGAACTTGTCATCCTACTACCCCTCACAAATTGTCCCTTGACAATGTTCTTTTTACAATGTGAGGGGTGTGCACTAGTAAAGTGGAGAAATGAATTGCAGAATGTGTCTTTCCTATAGATTTTTGTTTCAAATTCTTTTCCAATTTTATATATTTCCACATCCAAATACTGTAATCTCTCTATTGAGGTATTATAAGTAAATTTCAAGAAGTTTGTAGTACTATTTAAATATTCAAAAAATTCTTTGAATTTCTCAATACTGTCTGTCCAAAGGATAACTATGTCGTCTAAGAAACGACGATATAACGTCCAACATCCTTTATATTTGGAATCTAATATAAAGTCCTCCTCCCATTTAGCTAGTACTATATTAGCATATGTGGGGGCACATGCTGCCCCCATCGATATGCCTTTAGTTTGTTGGTAGTACTCTCCATTGAACATTAAAAAATTATATTTCAAGACCATTTCAACCAACCCTAACACCATCATTTTTTCTGAATGTGTTAGTTTCCTGTCTCTATAAACCATATCTTCAAACATGCTCAAACCTTCATTGTGTGGAATACATGAAAAAAGGTCAATTACGTCTATAGTAATAAAGATCAAATTATCTTGAACCAATTCTGGTGTTATACACTTTAGTAGATCCCATGAATCTTTTAGTATATTTGAATTTTCACCACATATATGCTTTACATTTTTGTCCACCAATTTTGCTAATGGTAATGTCTTGGACCCATCCGCTGAAACGATAGGTCTCAGGGGAGGGTCTTCCATGTTTTTGTGGATCTTAGGTATCCCAAAGATAATGGGTGTTTTGGGTTTAGCCACCTTTAAAAAATCAAATGTTTTCCTGTCTATTGTTGCTTCAATCAACATATCATGGAGTAGGCTATCTATTCTATGATAAGCTACATTCATTTCATTTAATGAGACTGCTGTGTATCTAGTTGTATCATTAAGCATGTCCTTCATCTTGCCCTCATATATAATATTATCCATAATCACCACCCCTCCCCCCTTATCAGGTTTCATTATTCTTACTTCCTTTTTCCTTCTAAGTTCATTTAAAACTTCATTTTCTTGTTTGGAAATATTAAATTCAATTATGTTTTCATCATAAATTAATCTGATTTCTTTTTCCAGAATTTTTTCAAAATTCCTGATTTGAGGGTGCAGAGGGGGGTTATATATGCTCCTACGCACAAGGGACGAGTCCTGAGGAAGTGAATCCATTTTACTGTTTTCAGAAAACAGAATCTCTAAATTAATTTTCCTGAGAAACATTTTCAAGTCTATGATAGTATTCACCATTTCTCCTTTCCCAGAGGGGATAAATTTAAAACCCTTACTTAGTAAGTCAAAATGTTGTTTTTTGAGCACAATATTACTGAAATTGTAGATGGAAAAATTGTTGCAAGTATATTTGATACCACTATTGAATATGATATCTGATGTTACTTCCTTAACAGGGGTTGGGTGAGTAAACTTTAATACCTCCCTCTCCCCCTCCCCCCCCCCATTTCTGAAAATTCTGAAACCTATTCTGCTTTTTGTTTTCATTAAATGTTTCCCTGTCTAAAGGTGGAAAATCATTTTCATAATCTGAGTCCATCCACCTTTGATTATTACCTGCTTTATTATCTATTATTCCATCCTCATAATAATTGTAGCTCTTGTAATTATTGGTTCTTGTAGGTGGTGGTTTTGGGTAGCTTGTGTTATTTTGATATTCTCCTATATCCCTCTTGAGCTTGTTAACTTTCCTTTCAACTATATCATAACATTTTTCATCTATGTCTGCCTTAATTTTGTTATACTTCTCCCTTTCTTCTCTGATTTCAAAAATCAAATCTTCCTTAATAACTCCATCTAATATTTCTATTTCTAACTTTAAATCTTCCTGCATCCTATTGTTTTCTTTTATTATTAATTTTAAAATTTCCAAACCACACTGATTAAACACTTCTTTTAATTCATTATGAAATTCTGACCCAACTTCAACATTATTCGGGTACTTACATACCTTTAGTCCCTTCGGGACTCATAAGCCTAGATAGTTTATCTATCTTGGCAGAATACATTAGTCCATCACCACAGTCCATTCTGTTGACGTTACCAAATCTAATGTTAAACGGTTTGTTAAGCCAGTCATTCATTTCTTTTTTCTTCCATAACTCTTGGAAGGAATTGTTTACAGTACCTTCTTTTGCCTTACTGATGCAAGGCTTGCCAATTTCACTCGTGGCTGTTGTTGCTAAAGATTTTCCTTTGGGATGCCTGTTCGTGCATTCGCCTTGTGCCAAAATACCCGGTGTAACAACCGGATCAAAGGATTCACCATTCGGTTCTTCCATCTCCGTTTCTTGTGTAGAACTGATACTTCGGTTGCATTTCCTTTTCGGTTTAGCTCCTTGTAACCCTTCGGTTCCCTCACTAACCGGAAAACGCTCCTCACGTTGTTTGTCACGTAATGAATGGCACAAGGGGGTAAGGAGATCGATTAACTGCGTAAGCTGCCCAATCAGCCTACGCGATTTCCCCGTGTCTTCCTTAGGAGTTCCGCCTTCCATCCCTTGGATATACGGAGTAGAACAAAACGTAGAAAAACCAACAAATGCAAGGACTAGTAACCCAAAAAGTTCATAGATATCCAAGAACACGAAAGCAACTCCGAAGGTTTTGTTCACTCTATTTAATATTGCACAAAGTAGAACAGCCACAAACAAGACGTTTTCAAACACATTAACGCTCTTAACAATAAATTGCGTTTTCGTCCCTCTTTGCTGAAACATGGGCAAATGCATTACCAATAGTCATATAATGTTTGGCTGCAACATGTATAGGTTTACTACCAATATCCATACAATGGTTTGGCTGCAGAATTGGTAAGTTTACTACCATATTTATACAGTCATTTGGCTGCAACATGTCTAAGTATACTACCAGTATTCATCAAATGGTTTGGCTAGAGCATGGATAAGTGTACTACCAATATGTCTGCAATGGTTTGGCTGCAGTATGGGTAAGTTTGCTGCCAATATTTCTATGGTTGCTTGGCTGTTGCATGGGTAGGTTTCCTACCAATATTTCTACAATGGTTTGGCTGCAGCATGGGTACATTTACTACCAATATTCATACAATGGTTTAGCTGCAGTATGGGTAAGTTTACTACCAATATTTCTATAATGGTTTGGCTGCAGCATAGGTACATTCATTACCAATATTTACACCATTTTTGCTGCAGCTTGGGTAAGTATACAACCAATATTCATACAATGGTTTGCTTGCAGCATTGGCAAGTTTGCTACCATAATTCATGCAATGCTTTGGCTGCAGCATGTGTACATTTACTACCAATACTCATACAATGGTTTGGCTGCAGCATGGGTAAGAATACAACCAATATTCATGAAATGGCTTCACTGCAGTATACATAAGTATGCTACCAATATGCGTACAATTGTTTGGCTACAGCATGGGTAAGTTTACTACCAATAATCATGCAATGGTATGGCTGCAGCATGGGTAAGTATACTACCAATATTCATACAATGATTTGGCTGCAGCATGGGTAAGTTTACTATCAATATTCATACAATGGTTTGGCTGCAGCATGGGGAAATATACTGCCATTATTCATGCTATGGTTTGGCTGCCAAGTGGGTAGTTTACTACCAATATTTCTGCAATGGTTTGGCTTCAGCATGGGCAAGTTTACTACCAATACTCATGCAATAGTTTGCCTGCAGCATACATAACTATACTACCAATATTCATACAATGGGTTGGCTGCAGCATGGGTAAGTACACTACCAATATTCATACATTGGTATGGCTGCAGTATGGGTTGGTTTATGACCAATATCCATACAATGGTTTGGCTGCAGCAGGGGTACGTTTACTACCAATATTCATACAAGGGTTTGGCTACAGCATGGGAAAGTATAGAACCAATATTCATACAATGATTTGGCTGCAGCATGGGTAAGTTTACTATCAATATTCATACAATGGTTTGGCCGCTGCATGGATAAGTTTGCTACAAATAATTATGCAAAGGTTTGGCTGTAGCATGCGTACATTTACTACCAATATCCGTGTAATGGTTTGGCTGCAGCACAGGTAGGTTTACAACCAATATTCATACACTGGTTTGGCTGCAGCCTTGGAAAGTTTACTAACAATATTCATATAATGGTTTGATTGCAGCATGGGTAAGTATACTACCAATATTCATACAATGGTTTGGCTGTAACATGCATAAGTTTACTACCAATATTTCTACAAAGATTTGGCTGTGGTATGGGTTAGTTTACTACCAATATTTCTACAGCAGTTGGCTGCAGCATGGGTAGGTTTAATACCAATATTTCTACAATGGTTTGGCTGCAGCATGGGTAAGTATACTATAAATATTCATACAATGGTTTGGCTGCAGCATGGGTACATTTACTACCAATATTCATGCAGTGATTTGGCTGCAGCCTGTGTAGGTATACTACCAATATTCATACAATGGTTTGGCTGCTGCATGGGTAAGTTCACTACCAATATTCCTCCAATGTTTTGGCTGCAGCATGTGTAAGCTTACTATGAATATTCATACAATGGTTTGCCTATAGCATGAGTGAGTTTACTACCAATATTCCTGCAATGGTATGGCTGCAGCATGGGTAAGGTTACTAACAATATTCATAGTGGGTTGGTTGCAGCATGGGTAGGTATACTACCAGTTTTCATCCAATGGTTTGGCTGTAGCATGGGTACATTTACTACCAATATGTCTGCAATGGTGTGGCTGCAGTATGGGTAGGTTTGCTACCAAATTTCTATAATGGTTTGGTTGCTGCATGGGTAGGTTTACTACCAATATTTCTAAAATGGTTTGGCTGCAGCATGGGTTCATTTATTACCAATACTCATACAATGATTTGGCTGCAGCATGGACAAGTTTATTACCAATATTTCTTTAATGGTTTGCCTTCAGCATTCATTTACTACCAATATTCATACAATGGTTTAGCTGCAGCTTGGGTAAGTAGAAAACCAATATTCATGCAATGGTTTGCATGCAGCTTTGGCAAGTCTACTATCAATACTCATACAATGGTTTGGCTGCAGCATGGGCAAGTTTATTACCAATATTTCTATAATGGTTTGCCTGCAGCATCGGTACATTTACTACCAATATTCATACAATGGTTAAGCTGCAGCTTGGGTAAGTAGACAACCAATATTCATGCAATGGTTTGCGTGAAGCTTTGGCAAGTTTACTATCAATATTCATACAATGGTTTGGCTGCAGCATGGGTAAGTTTACTACCAATATTCCTGCAATGGTTTGGCTGTAGTATGGATAAGAATACTATGAATATCCATGCAATGGTTTTGCTGCAGTATAGATAAGTATCCTAGCAATATACATAAAATGGTTTGGCTGCAGCATGGGTACATTTACAACCAATAAACATGCAATGCTTTGGCTGCAGCATAGATAAGTATACTACCAATAGCCATGCAATGGTTTGGCTGCAGCATGTGTAAGTTTACTACCAATTTTCAAATAATTGTTTGCCTGAAGCATGGGCAAGTTTATTACCAATATTCATACAATGGTTTGCCTGCAGCATTGTTAGTATACTACCAGTATTCACACAAGGGTTTGGCTGGAGCATGGGTAAATTTACTATCAATATGTCTGCAATGGTTTGACTTCAGTATGGGTACATTTACTACCAATGTTCATACAACGGTTTGGCTGCAGCTTGCTTAAGTATACTACCGATATTCATGCAATGGATTGCCTGCAGCATGGGCAAGATTACTACCAATATTCATACAATGTTTTGGCTGTGGTATGTGTAAGTTTACTATCAAAATTCATTCATTGGTTTGGCTGCAGCATGGGTAAGTTTACTACCAATATTCTTACAATGATTTAGCTGCAGCCTTTGTAAGTATACTACCAATATTCATACACTGGTTTGGCTGCAGCATGGGTACGTTTACTACCAATATTCCTACAATGGCTTGGCTGCAGCATATGTGAGTTTACTACAAATATTCATACAAAGGTTTGCTGAAACATGGGCAAGTTTATTACCAATAGTCATATAATGTTTGGCTGCAGCATGTGTAGGTTTACTACCAATATTCATACAATGGTTTGGCTGCAGAATTGGTAAGTTTACTACCAATATTAATACAGTCATTTGGCTGCAACATGTCTAAGTATACTACCAGTATTCATCAAATTTGGCTGGAGCATGGATGTGTACTACCAATATGTCTGCAATGGTTTGGCTGCAGTATGGGTAAGTTTACTACCAATATTTCTACAGTGGTTTGGCTGTTGCATGGGTAGGTTTCCTACCAATATTTCTACAATGGTTTGGCTGCAGCATGGGTACATTTACTACCAATATTCATACAAGGGTTTGGCTACAGCATGGGAAATTATAGTACCAAATTTCATACAATGGTTTGGCTTCAGCATGGGTAAGTTTACTACCAATATTCATACAATGGTTTGGTTGCAGCATGGGTACATTTACTACCAATATTCATACCATTTTTAGCTGCAGCTTGGGTAAGTATACAACCAATATTCATACAATGGTTTGCTTGCAGCTTTGGCAAGTTTGCTACCATAATTCATGCAATGCTTTAGCTGCAGCATGTGTAAGTTTACTACCAATATTCATACAATGGTTTGGCTGCAGCATGGGTAAGAATACTACCAATATTCATGCAATGGCTTCATTGCAGTATACATATGTATGCTACCAATATGCGTACAATGGTTTGGCTGCAGCATGGGTAAGTTTGCTACCAATAATCATGCAATGTTATGGCTGCAGCATGGGTAAGTATACTACCAATATTCATACAATGATTTGGCTGCAGCATGGGGAAGTTTACTATCAATATTCATACAATGGTTTGGCTGCAGAATGGGTAAGTTTACTATCAATATTCATACAATGGTTTGGCTGCAGCATGGGGAAATATACTGCCATTATTCATGCTATGGTTTGGCTGCCAAGTGGGTAAGTTTACTACCAATATTTCTGCAATGGTTTGGCTTCAGCATGGGCAAGTTTACTACCAATACTCATGCAATAGTTTGCCTGCAGCATACATAACTATACTACCAATATTCATACAATGGGTTGGCTGCAGCAAGGGTAAAGTACACTACCAATATTCATACATTGATATGGCTGCAGCATGGGTTGGTTTATGACCAATATCCATACAATGGTTTGGCTGCAGCAGGGATACGTTTACTACCAATATTCATACAAGGGTTTGGCTACAGCATGGGAAAGTATAGTACCAAATTTCATACAATGGTTTGGCTTCAGCATGGGTAAGTCTACTACCAATATTCATACAATGGTTTGTCCGCTGCATGGGTAAGTTTGCTACAAATAATTATGCAATGGTTTGGCTGTAGCATGCGTACATTTACTACCAATATCCGTGTAATGGTTTGGCTGCAGCACAAGTAAGTTTACAACCAATATTCATTCACTGGTTTGGCTGCAGCATTGCAAAGTTTACAAGCAATATTCATACAATGGTTGGGCTGCAGCATGGGTAAGTATACTACCAATATTCATATAATGGTTTGGCTGTAACATGCATAAGTTTGCTACTAATATTTCTACAAAGGTTTGGCTGCCGTATGGGTTAGTTTACTACCAATATTTCTACAGTGTTTGGCTGCAGCATGGGTAGGTTTAATAGCAATATTTCTACAATGGTTTGGCTGCAGCATGGGTAAGTATACTACCAATATTCATACGATGGTTTGGCTGAAGCATGGGTAAGTTTACTACCAATATTCCTGCAGTGATTTGGCTGCAGCCTGTGTAGGTATACTACCAATATTCATACAATGGTTTGGCTGCTGCATAGGTAAGTTTACTACCAATATTCCTCCAATGTTTTGGCTGCAGCATGTGTAAGCTTACTATGAATATTCATACAATGGTTTGCCTGTAGCATGAGTGAGTTTACTACCAATATTCCTGCAATGGTTTGGCTGCAGCATGGGTAAGGTTACTAACAATATTCATAGTGGGTTGGTTGCAGCATGGGGAGGTATACTACCAGTTGTCATCCAATGGTTTGACTGTAGCATGGGTAAGTTTACTACCAATATGTCTGCAATGGTGTGGCTGCAGTATGGGTAGGTTCACTACCAAATTTCTACAATGGTTTGGTTGCTGCATGGGTAGGTTTACTACCAATATTTCTAAAATGGTTTGGCTGCAGCATGGGCACATTTATTATCAATGCTCATACAATGATTTGGCTGCAGCATGGGCACGTTTATTACCAATATTTCTATAATGGTTTGGCTGCAGCATTGGTACATTTACTACCAATATTCATACAATGGTTTAGCTGCAGCTTGGGTAAGTATACAACCAATATTCATGCAATGGTTTGCTTGCAGCTTTGGCAAGTTTGCTAGCAATATTCATACAATGCTTTGGCTGCAGCATGGGTAAGTTTACTACCAATATTCCTGCAATGGTTTGTCTGCAGTATGGATAAGAATACTATGAATATTCATGCAATGGTTTTGCTGCAGTATAGATAAGTATCCTAGCAATATACATAAAATAGTTTGGCTGCAGCATGGGTAAATTTCAACCAATAATCATGCAATGCTTTGGCTGCAGCATAGGTAAGTATACTACCAATAGCCATGCAATGGTTTGGCTGCAGCATGTGTAAGTTTCCTACCAATTTTCATACAATAGTTTGCCTGAAGCATGGGCAAGTTTATTACCAATATTCATACAATGGTTTGCCTGCAGCATTGTTAGTATACTACCAGTATTCATACAATGGTTTGGCTGGAGCATGGGTAAGTGTACGACCAATATTCATACAATGGTTTTCCTGCAGCATACTTAAGTATTCTACTAATATTCATACAATGGTTTGGCTGCAGCATGGGTAACTTTACTACTATTATTCATGCAATGGTTTGGCTGCAGCATGGCTAAGTTTGCTACCAATATTCCTACAATGGTTTGGCTGCAGCATGCATAAGTTTACTACCAATATTTCTACAATGGATTGTCAGCAGCATACCTCAGTATACTACCAATATTTATACAATGGTTTGGCTGTGGTATATGTAAGTATACAACCAATATTCATACAATACTTTGGCTGCAGCATGGGAAAGTTTACTACCAATTCTCATACAATGGTTTGGATGCAGCATGGGTAAGTGTACTACCAATAATCATGCAATGGTTTGTCTGCAGCATGGGTAAGTATACTACTAATATTCATACAATCGTTTGGCTGCAGTATGGGTAAGTTTTCTATGAATATTTCTACAATGGTTTGGCTGCAACATGCGTATTTTTACAAACAATATTTATACAATGGTTTGACTGCAGCATGTGTAAGTTTACAGCCATTATTCATACAATGGTTTGGCTGCATCATGGGTTACTTTACTACCAATATTAGTACAATGGTTTGGCTGCAGTATGGGTAAGTTTACTAGCAATATTTCTACAATGGTTTGACTGGAAAATGCGTACGTTTACTACCAATATTCATACAATGGTTTGGCTGCAGCATGGGTAAGTTTACTACCAATATTTCTACAGTGGTTTGGCTGCAGCATGCATATGTTTACTGCCAATATTTATACAATGGTTTGGCTGCAGCATGGTTAGGTTTCCTACCGATATTTCTACAGTGGCTTGGCTGCAGTATGGGTACATTTACTACCAATATTCATATAATGGTTTGGCTGCAGTATGGGTAAGTTTACTAAAATATTTCTACAATGGTTTGGCTGCAGCATGGGTACATTTACTATCAATATTCATACCATTTTTAGATGCAGCTTGGGTAAGTATACAACCAATATTCATACAATGGTTTGCTTGCAGCTTTGGCAAGTTTGCTACCATAATTCATACAATGCTTTGGCTGCAGCATGTGTAAGTTTACTACCAATAATCATGCAATGGTTTGGCTGCAGCATGGGTAAGTATACTACTAATATCCATGCAATGATTTGGCTGCAGCATGGGTAACTATACTGCCATTATTCATGCTATGGTTTGGCTGCCGAGTGGGTAAGTTTACTACCAATATTTCTGCAATGGTTTGGCTACAGACTGGGTAAGTTTCCTACCAATGTTTTTCAATGCTTTGGCTGCAGCCTGTGTAAGTATACTATCAATATTCATACAATGGTTTGGCTGCAGCATGCATAAGTATACTACCAATATTCATACATTGGTATGGCTGCAGTAGGGGGAAGTTTACTACCAATATTCATACAAGGGTTTGGCTGCAGCATGGAAAAGTATACTACCAAATTTCATACAATGGTTTGGCTTCAGCATTGGAAGTTTGCTAACAATATTCATATAATGGTTTGGCTGCCTTATGAGTAAGTTTACTACCAATAAACATGAAGTGGTTTGGCTGCAACATGGGTAAGTATGCTATGAGTATTCATGCAATGGTTTGGTTGCAGCCTGAGTAAGTTTGCTACCAATATTCATTCAATGGTTTGGCTGTAGCATGTGTAAGTTTACTACCAATATTCATACAATGGCTTGCCTGAAGCATGTGCAAGTTTATTTCCAATATTCACACAATGGTTTGGCTACAGCATGGGTAAGTTTACTACCAATATTCATACAATGGTTTGGCTGCAGCATGGGTAAGAATACTACCAATATTCATGCAATGGTTTTGCTGCAGTATAGATAAGTATACAACCAATATTCACACAATGGTTTGGCTGCAGCATGTTCAAGTTTACTGACAATATTTATGCAATGATTTGGGCTGTAGCATGTGTAAGTATACTACCAATATTCATACAATGGTTTGGCTGCAGCAAGGCTAAGTATACTAGCAATATTCATACAATTGTTTGGCTGCAGCATAGGTAAGTTTACGACCAATATTTCTACAATGGTTTGGCTGCAGCATTGGTAAGTATACTACCAATATTCATACAATTGTTTGGCTGCAGCATGGATAAGCTTATTACCAATATTCATATAATGTTTTAGCTGCAGCATAGGTAAATTTACCACCAATATTCATACAGTGGTTTTGCTACAGCATGGGTATGTTTTCTACCAATATTTATACAATGGTTTGGCTCCCAAATGGGTAAGTTTACTACCAATATTTTTGCAATGGTTTGGCTAAAGACTGGGTAAGTTTCCTACCAATATTTCTACAATGCTTTGGCTGCAGCATGGGTAAGTATACTACCAATATTCCTACAATGGCTGGGCTGCAGCATAGGCAAGTTTACTACCAATACTCATACAATGATTTGTATGCAGCATACATAAGTATACTACCAATATTCATGCAATGGGCTGGCTGCAGCATGGGTAAGTTTACTACCAATATTTCTGCAATGGTTTGGTTGTAGCATGGGTACATTTACTACCAATATTCATACAATGGTTTGGCCGCAGCATGGGTAAGTTTACTGCCAATATTTCTACAATGGTTTGTCTGCAGCATACCTATTAGATATTGATATTGATATTAGATATTGCATATTAGAAGCACTTGTTGCATAGAGAATAATAAAAAATATGTTGATACTTGGTTTAGAATTAGGGTATATGAGCCTAGCTTACAGTCTTAAAAACTCTTAAATGGCCCTTAGTGGGCCCTGACGTTTGCATTTTACAACACTGAACATTACTAGAGCCCAGGTAACTTGTATTCAATTACCAGCAATCGTACCTGTGAAACTGAGAGGATGCAGATGAGCTTGAGCTAACACCATCTTGATCATCCAGATTGCAGGAAGACAGCTAGGTGTATGAAACAGATGACACCTAGCAGTGGTTGGATGTATTGTCCATCATCAGAGGACATATTGGCTTGCATAGCATCAGACAGTAAGTGTGTGTGGGTGCATTCATGCCACATAGCTGGCCTTCTCTCTACCAGCTGACAGCTGCTGCTGAGGGTGGGAGCTGTGTCAATAGGGCTACCTAGGCAGGAAATAATGGACTGCGAGTCCTTAGCCAAGGCCAAAGATCCCCAGCTCCCACCACTAAAGAATGGATTAGCTAAATGGGTTCAGATATTTGAACCATTGGCCAGATATTCTGTAGAGTTGAAGGGGAGGATAAAAATAAAATATGTATATTATGAAATGACAGAGTATATATAAATATATATATATATATATATATATATATATATATATATATATATATATATATATATTTATATATATATATATATAGAGAGAGAGAGAGAGAGAGAGATTTATGTCAAATGACTGAAAACTCAAGGTAATAAATTTAATTTCACTGAGACCACAATATCTAATTTTCAAAATACTGAAAACTCATTTGCCTGAGTCTCATTATACCTAAACCTTACAATTCTGAATGTCAAAATACTGGATATTAAACCACAGACATGCACACATACAACAGCAATGACTAACTCTTTCCAAAATGTAAAAATGACTTACCCTCTTAACAGAAACTGGATGATACAAAACCAAACTAGGTAGGGGCTATGCCTCCGACACACACACACACACACACAACCCCCATCTATATATACTAATTCAGGATCACACAACAGTGGGGAAAAGGACATATATTATTTACTTACCATATAGTACTGTACACACTGCCATTACCGCCAGGAGCTGACAAAACATCCTCTCATACTTTCCATAAAAATGTAAAGAGATATACCCCCATTTAGAAACACTACAACACTATTTTCTATGCTACTATTGGTATTCTCACAGTCGGCACTTTAAGATACAGTAATGTTTTTTTTTTAATCACAGGTAAGTCATAGACAAAGGGAAACACACATCTCGTCTATGGCTTAAAATTCATTATTTTGACATTCAGCAGTTTAGTCTTCCAGTATAATGAGACTTATTCAAAAGTATTTTAAAAATTAGGTGTTGTGGCTTCAGTCCATTGAAATTCAGTATTTTGAGTTTCCAGTGATGTGAACTAGACCCATAGAAATAGATAGATAGATAGATAGATAGATAGATAGATAGATAGATAGATAGATAGATAGATAGATAGGTCTACTTACATTAGTCAAGTAGCCCATATGTTGACCTCTGAAACATCAAAAGCAAAAGGTCAACAAACCAAACATTGACATATTACCACTCATGCACTGAGAAAGAACCTTAGTGCATGCAATTTTTCAAACAAAAAAATAACATCATTTTTTGCAGGGATGCAAGCCCCCTGCACCCTCACACCTCCTGCTAATTATATACCCTAACTCCAAGATTGCACAATTCCTGGGGAAAAGGAATATTCCCTTACCCAAGGATTGTCGATCTCACCCACCAGTCCATCATCTGCATATATTGACCAAATGTAGTCTATTAAACAGATTTTGACAAATCTGCATTTAGACCAAATTCAGGACACCCATAAGTATCTCTCTCGCTCTCTCTCTCTGTATATACATATATATATATATATATATATATATATATATATATATATATATATATATATATATATATAGAGAGAGAGAGAGAGAGAGAGAGATAACTCTATATCTATCTATCTATCTATATACATATTTGACTCATAACCTACAAGCTCCGAAGCATTTGATGACCACATTAGTTGAGAAGAACAGTGTTGCTGGTTTCTTCTAAACTGTACAAAAGCCAAGACTTACATTGGCATCACCACTATTTCAGTCCATGTTTCTTGAATTATTTTCATCACAGCTGTATTAATTGTTTCTGTTGTGAATATATGCACTTTTTGACCTTTTTCACAGTCTTTGGTTAGAACTGCCTTGGTTCCAGTTTAGTGAGAAAAGAGGGGGCCAGAGTCATTTTCTTGCCCGGGACTGTGTAAATGAAAGAAGACTGTGCTGATATTGATTGACCACAGGGTCTTGATTATGCGTTCTTTTTTATTGTATCTCCTCTGCTGTTTAAGTGAGACAGTTACACAATGCTTGGCTCATAATCTGCGAGCAAGCTAAGACTTACATTATCATATTCACTGTTTGGCACTTACTGTATTTTCTGCATTGTTTTTGTTACATCTTCATTAATTGAGTGTTTCTATGTGGAATATCTGCACTTTTTGACCTTTTTACAATATTTAGTTAGCACTGATGCTCTCTGGGATCTCTATATTTGCAGATATCTCACACCATAATTCACTCTTGTAATCTGTATATGCCAATCTCTCACAGTGTTGTTTCCTTTAAAATATCCTTACCGTCTAGACAGATTTTTTGAACTACTAGAGCATCTAGTTTGTACATAGCTCAGCTTTGTTCATAATGTTCCTTGTTTTATTGACCTGTTCAATATTTAAATTTCCCTCACTCCTCCCTAGTGGATCAGTAGCCATGGATGTGCACTTCCTGACTCTCTCTGTGACCAGTCTGATTGAGATGGGTATTCTGAGGTATTACAGCAATTGACTCATGTACACTGTCAGCCCACTTATTCTTAATAAAACAGATAAAGTATGTGAGAGTTGTAAATACACTAACTCTGGAGGCAAAACTCTCTCATACAACCAAAACTAATAATTTAGAGGTTGTCAGCGACATTTGCACCATACCTACTGTACAGGGTAAATACCATACACATAAAACTACTTATGTCGAGGAACTTATAGGTAACCTTCCTAAAACACTAAGATCTCCTGCACAACACAATCAAAAAAGGGTCCTCAGGCATCACTTAAACACTCAATTAAAACACCACTCACAGATACACATAGTAACATGGTATCAAATGCCTCTACTGCTAAGTCCTTAAGGCAAATCCAGCACACAGCCAAATTTCCTGGTCATTGGGGATTCTATAAGGAGGCACACCGATGTCACCCTCACCAGAGATTTATATTTTGCTGCCTTTATGGGGATAAGATCTGTCAAGTCACACAGGCACTCAGGTCATTAAACCACAGGTACCACTTTGAGTCTGTCATATTCTGTGTTGGTGTTAATGACCTGTGACTTATCTCCCTTGAGTATATGAAGTGAGACATGATCAAGCTCACTGATTATGTGTCTGAGGCAGTTATGAGTCTAGCACTGAGCAGCATATTACCTTCTCCAGGGATGATGCCATGTTACCATCAGAAAATGATTGATTTTAACAATTGGTTTAGTTGCTGGTGTCAGTCCAAGGGGGGTAAGATATTTGATGCCCTGGGAGGACATGATGGACAGACCACACTGCTTTGTTAGGGATGGTCTGTACTTATCCTCCCTAGGCCTTTGGATATTTGCAAAGACCTTTTCAACCCCCATAGTGCCTTTTTAGGCAAGGGCAAACTGATAAACCACCTGACTTAAATGAACCTAAGAAGGAATATCTGAAGGTGGTATTGCTCACTGCTAGAAGTCTTAACAAGAAAATCAACTCCCTGCAAGCCTTCTTCTTCCTGTAGAGTATAGACATCTGTATAGTAATGGAGACATGGTTTAAGGTTATGGAAAGTACCCTGGAAATGTATGGCTGTAATGCCTTTCACACCTTTCATATGATTAGACTGGCTACTGCACAGGAGAGAACTAAAGGCAGAGGCATCTCGCTCTATATTAAAACAACCTCACATCCTGACTGAGTTAAAGTGTATGGTCCACTGGAAGTCATATATGCACAACTCACCATAAACAGGGTCTCATACCATATTCTTGCAACCTATAGGTCCCCCTCCATATTCCAGGAAACCCATACTGCCTATCATAGAGTACTAGAGTCCCTTACCTTTCAACCCAATACAATATTCATGGGGATCTCAACTACCCCACCATAGATTGGGAATCCTCCGCCATTGCTAATGAACAAGCCCAATAATTCCTAAACTTCATTAATACCAACATCCTGGGAGAGTTAGTCCATTCTTCTACCAGGGGTGCAAACATCCCTGACCCTTTACAAACAAACATGGGTGAGCAATGTTCCTCACCCAATGCAATGTCTTCTCTCATCATATCTGACCATAAGGCAGTATTGCTTAAAATAAAAATTAAATCCAGGGACCCAGTGAATCATAAACCTTTAGGAAGTATTCCAAAGGCTAACCTCACTCTACTAAGTGACACCTTGGCTAAATTCCATGTACTCCCAAACTCATTAAACACCATAGTATATGCTGAGCTATTTACAAAATCTCTGTACAGTTACATTGATAGCTGTATAGAGCAAGCTGTACCCACTCATATTAAGAATAAGACAAACTCAAAAGAAAAGCCATCTTGGTGAAGTCACAATATCAATCAGTTATACAATGAAAGAAAAAAATATTGGCCAAGCATAGGAGGAACAATGCATTACATAGTTAAAGACCCCTGACCAATCTAAACAGGCAGCTAAGAGGGTTAATAAATACTTCAAAGGCTAAACTTGAAGAAAAAATAGCTTTGCAGGCAAAGGACAGCCACAGAGCTTTCTACAGCTATGTCCTTAACCTCTGTGGAAATACTCAGGAATGCTCAGAACTTATTGCAAATGGCATCACCCACATTGAGCTGGCAGCCATTACTAACCTTCTGGCTGACAGATTTAGCTTAAATTTCTGCCCTCACTCCCCTGATAACCCAAAGTAAATACTGCATACCACAATCCTCTCAACTATTACTAGGAAACAAGTCATCAATGCACGTTCCAATGCTAAAAACACTGCATTGATGGGCCCCAATAATATCCCGGGATGCTTAACAAATAGCATGAAACATGGAGTCCTTTTATGCCCGAGGAATGGAAGTCATTTCCCTGCACAAAGGAGGTCCAATCACTAATCCGGGTAACTACAGACCCATACGTTTGACCAAACTCATATGTAAGGCCATGGAAAGAATTATCATGAACATGATAAATGAGGGCATAGGTAACTGAAAATGCTGTACCCATCACAGTTCAGTTTTGTTAAAGGAAGGTTATGCCTATAAATCTGGTGAACTTCTTTGAAAGGGTCACCAAAACAATGGATGAAGATAAGACTCTGCACACTGCTTACGTAGTCCTTGCCAAGGCTTGTGATCCAATACCAGCATTGGGCATTACAGATAAGCTCATTATTTTAGGTATAAACCCTTTTTTCACCCACCAGTTAACCAACTGGCTCACTGATAAGACCCAGGAGGTCTAAATAGGTGAGGCCACCTTCACCAAGAGGTCAGTCACTAGCAGAGTCTCCCAGGGCTTGGTACTAGGCCTGCTCCTCTTTGGCATCTAGTTCTCTGAAATGGAACAAATGCTAAAGGTTTATGGCTGACTAAGTTTACAGATGATTGCAAGCTGGGGGTTTTGACTAAGTTTACAGATGATTGCAAGCTGGGGGTTATTATCACAGGTTCATAGGTACCAAAGCCATGGTCTCAAACTCAATGCATAATTGTACCCTTTGGGAGGTCAACCATCCTAGCTAAACTACCATGTTGAAAGTACATCCCTAAAAGTTGACCCAGTGGTCAGGGATCTCAGTACACACATAGACAGTAGCTTTACCTTGGGCCATCAAGTGGCCACAGTGGTAAGGAAATCCTTTTATGTGGTACAACTTATAAGAAAAGGCATAGCATCTGGGTCCAAAGAGGTCACTATTCAACTGCACTCTGCCCTTATCAGACCAAGCATAGAATACAGTGCTACCTCCTGGGTGTGTACCTGACTAGGCATATGCAGCAACTAGAGTGACCTCAGAGGTTCTTTACAATAAGAATACAAGGTGTAACAAACCTGTCTTATGCAGAGCACCTTAACACTATTTCTCTCTACTCAGTCTTCTATAGATTGCTCATGGGTGATCTATGCCTAGCTTACAAGGCATCTGCAAACCCCACAATTATGAATCTACTGCATATTTGTAAGCCAAAGAGTACCAGAAATACAAGTTCTAGGGACCTGAATTTTGTATGTGACTTAGAACATCCTGAAGAGACATATATGTATCCCAGAGACTGTGCCTCCGATGGAATAGGTTTCCTATCCATGTGAAGATGAGTTTGTCTATACTCAATTTAAGTGCAACCTAGATCAGTGGGTGTCATGAGGAATAGGAAATTTACACAGGGCCTAACACCTATGGCCCTTATAGACTCTCTGTGGCCTATTTGGATACAGGATGTCATTATTTTGTGAAAAACCGGTTAGGTTTTGAAAAGCTACCCCCCCCCCAAGTCATTAGCCTAGTAGCAATCTATGAATCTCTGTGTGTGTATGTATATATATATATGAGAGATATAGATAAACCAGTGTATTACTTTTTAAATAATTTTGTTTTCCCCTTATAACTAAATGTACCTTCTGCACCTCTCTCTTCATCACTTGTTACCTTTGCCTTATTTATTCCAGTTTAGTTTCACTATGTTCTATAGGAACTGCAGTTAGGCAAGATAGCTATGTTTTCCTTCCTTTATATCAGAGTAGTACATGTAATGCTGCAATTCTGCGTATGCTTTCTCCACAGGCAGCTGATAACTACATATTCATCCTAATTTGTCTTAAATAGCAGCCTAATGGAAAGCTCACACTCTCCTTGCGTGTTCAAGTGAGATGTCGCTGGAAGCTTTACCTATGGTAATCTGAAACACTATAAGAGATAAACTTCATCAATTTTTCCAAATTAAGAAACAGCTTAGAAATAACAAAGAAGACAAAAAAAAGTTTTACAGTTTCTCATAGTAGAAATGTGAAAACTGAAATGCATGTTAACACTGACGTTATTCCTATGAAGTGTAATAATACTACAGCTAGAATAACTGATTTAGCATTATGTCACTGTGTTACAACATAACTGGTGAAATGCATTATATTTCTATAAGGAAGGAAAGTGAAAACTCTGCTAGGCTTTTGAAGTGTGATCATCTTTGTCAAGTGTCCCCTAGTATGTAACCATAAGATCAGTGACAACTAAAAAAGTGGAGCTGTCATGCATTCATAGTGATAGGAAAGAGCACTTCCTCAAGGATATAGAAATTAATACATGTCTGAGAAAACTGTTATGTGGTTGTAACCCCTGATTTGACTCATGTGATGTAATATTACGAAAATATTTTGCAGTAAAACACTATAGCATTATGGCAGTTGGAAGAATCCATAGACAAACAGTGATAAGCTGATATACTTAACAAAAAAGAGGTAGAAACAGCTTAGTGCACCCATTTGGTATACAGTTATGTGGTTGGGGGGCAGGACTGTAAAACTCATAACAGAGGATGTAAACCAGGGGAAAGGGATCAGCACAGAAACTACAGAAGCTAAAGAGCCAGAATATGGTTGTGTTTAGGCAACAAAAGGAGCATGTGTCTTATCAGGGGTCCACTGCACATGACCGAAAGCTCAAAATATTGAAATTCATTTCACTGAGTCCACTATCCCAAATGTTCAAAATACTGAAAATTCATTTGACTGAATTTCAGAATACTGAAAGCTTACATTGCAAAACACATAATGGCAGTGTGTACAGTACTATAAGGTAAGTAAAAGGTGTACACCCTTTTCCCCACTGTAGTGCGATCCTGGAGTTAGTATATATAGTTTGAGGGTGTGGGTGGCTCAGCCCCCCCCCACATTGGGTGGTGTGTGGGGGCATATCCCCCCCCCACCTAGTTTGGTTTTATATCATCCAGTGTCTGTTAATAAGGTAACTGAGTAGTTTTTTTTAATTTTGGAAAGAGTTAATCATTGGTGGTGTATTTGTGCATTTTTATCTTTTATAGTTTTCATTTGGTGAGAGAAATTGTTGGTGACATTTGTGAGGTTTATTTGTTATTACGAACCTAGGTTTTGTGAATGTTAATGTTATTTGTGATTAAATGTTTGGTATTCATGGATCTGTGCATATTTTATTATGTTAAGCAATTCACAGGCAAAAGGAAACACATGTTATGTCTATGGCTTAATATTTTGTATTTTGCAATTCAGCATTGTAAGCTTTCAGTATTCCGAAATTCAGTCAAATGAGTTTACAGTATTTTTAACATTCGGCATTGTAGACTCAGTCAAATGAATTTCAGTAATTTGAGCTTTCAGTCATGTGAAGTGGACCCATTATCAGAGACCTGTCCCAGTGATGAAGCAACAGAAACCTAAAACTATACAATATTGCAATATAAAAAGTGAAGGTGAATTGATAAGAAACTCCAAAGCAAAAATGTATAATTTAGAAGTCTGCATGGAGACATACATTGAATGGTGGCACCAAAATGGAGACAAATGAAGTCAGGTATTTGAGTGAGGAACTTGAAGCAAATAAATGCAGTAAATACTAAAGGCAACATAGATAAGAAAATGCAGAGTTCTGAACCCACTTCTGCTAGTGTAAAGTTGAAATTTCAAGTGAAAGCAGACTCTAAGCAGCAGGTATCTGTTAGTAAGGAAAGAAAAAAATGAAGATACATTTTGTTTTGAGATACCCTTTACAGAGGGATTACAACAAAGAGAAGAAAAAGAAAGTGAGAGGGATGTTTTCACTCACACTAGAGTGCAACCTAAAGGAAAATCAGCACCCAAAAAGTATACAGATATTAAAAATAATAAAGCAGAAAGCAATTTTGCCTTGAACTACATTTTGCAGTCGAAGATATTTATGAAGCTGCAGTGCCAGAGTCTAGAGAGAACATGAACTACACCTTACATAATGAGGCAAGTTACTGAAGAAAGTAGCCCTAAGCTAGTGGACTTACAAATAAACCACATAAACTTTTAAAAAGCATAACAAGAATATGATGCTTTTACTAGGCAAAAGAGTGACAGAGATGCCATAACAAAGCTTATAGGTAAAGATAATGAACAATTACTTCTAACCCACTGTAACTAAAGGATGGGAATTACTTGTTCATCAGTTGCTTGTGCCAAAACCCTGGATGATATCAGTAATGAGTGCAGTCCATAGTCAAGTGTTGGGAGCTCACCTCAAGATGGGAAAAAACAAAGACAAGAATATAATATAGCCAGACTCTAATGGCCAGGCATAATGAAATAAAAAATAGACAACTTCTGTGTTTCTTATCCAAAGTGCCATAAAATTGCATCACATTCTGAGTATAGCAATCCCTTGCTTCCAGTGCCAATCATAAATATACCATTTAATGTACTGCTGTGTTCTCTATGGAAGCCACTAGTATAATATGCCAATGCTCTCTCTCAGTACATTTTACCAATAATGGATTAGGCTATAACATTTTTTGAAGCAGTTTCATCAAGTAGTAAAGCCACAGAAAGATGTAAAAAGTCCCCTGGTTAGATTGGAAGCTGGTATTCATACAGGAGAGATTAATCTCTACCTGAAATATGGCAAGAAGATTCCTTCCTTTATAAATACATAAAATCCAGAAGTCAGAGAGGTTTTATTAAGAAATAAAATAATGTTGTGAGAAATGCCTGGGAGAACTAGATGATATAAAACAATATACAAAATAAAGCACCTGAAGTGAAGGATAGATTAATACCTCATGGAGTACCAAAATCACAAAAACAATTAGTGAGAAAAGTTCAAAACATGTTCAATCTATGTATGACTGATGAGTCACAGAGTGACTGGAGAAGCCTGATAGTGTTAGTTCTTAAGCCTGATGGAAGTTCCAGACTCTATAATAATGTTAGAAAACTAAACATTTCAAAGTTTGATAGCTATTCCATGGCCAGAACTGTTGAGTTGATAGCAAACCTAGGAAAGGCCAAATACTTATCAACCATAGACTAAACAAAGGGATATTTGCAGATGCCATTCAGCTGAAGGAATAAAACATTATTTGCAATCCCTGATGGTCTGTTTCAATACACAGTGTTATAAATTTGTCTACATGGACCCCAACCCTCTTTCAGAGGCTGATGGCTAAAAAGCGTTGAGTCATTCCCAATATGCTGCAACATACCTAGAAGTTGTGGTCATCCATTTAGTAAGCTAGGAATCTCACTTACCAAAAGTGCAGTCTGTATTAGAATACATAAGACAGGCAGACTTGACTGTAAATGCTAAAGCAAGTAAATTAGGTATGGTGGAAACCAAGCACTTAGGAAGCCTTATAGGAACGGGATTGGGAAGATGACAATGAAATAAAAAAGGCCATATAAACTGACCAGTGACCTAAAAGACAGGTGGTGGCTTTTCTTGGTCTAACTGGGAACAACAGAAATTGTGAGCCTAACTTCATGACTTTTGCCCTTCCTTTTGACAGATCTCACAAGAGGGAAAACTCCTGTCATGCAGCAATGGTCACCTGAGTCAGATACATCCTTTAATGAACTGAAAAATAGGTTTGTAACTTGTGTTAGTGACTCCTGATTTTAACTGAAGAGTTTATCCTATATACCAATGTGTTAGAGGAAGGTCTGAGGGCAATGTTATCTGAAAACATTCAAGATGAGGAGAACCCTATGTGTTATGTCTGTGGAATGTTAATTAAGGTGAAAAGGAGATATTCTGCCACATCAAGAAAGCATTTAGATATGAAGTGGTCCTTCTGTTCTTTGAAATACTATTTGTTATTAAGGCCCTTAAATCTGGTTTTAGATCAGCAGATCCTGTTTAGACATCCTGCAGACTACTATAGCACCAGAAATGAGAAAGAACGACTTTTTGTTCTAACTGCAAGTACTTTTTGCTGAATTTTCTAATTGTTGCTGATTTTGGTCGTTTTCATTACCTGCACTTCTCAGAAAGCTTAACAAGTAGACTAGCTACTTATTTCACTGTATTTCTGCCTGTAAATTGTTTTCTAGTTGTGCACTTGCCTTGCTTTATTCAAAAAGTTTAAATTTTCAAATTACTAATTTTGCAAAGTTTTAATTGAGTTTACTGTTCTGGGCAATACCCTCAAGTGCATTAGCCTGTCTGTGCTTATTTACTGTATAACTGCATTGTTTAGCCTGATTTAACCACAGAAAAATTTCTATCTTGTTTGCTAATTTCCCACATTTTCTAACTAGAATAGTCCAGTTTCCAGGCTTTGCTGGTTTCAGGACTTTAGTTTCAGTGTTCAGAGCTATCCAGACCTTGCTGTGGTAGAGGGAGGTCCTACTGCTTACCAGTGAGAGAGTGTAAGCATTGTACTGCCTATCTAACACTAGAGGAGTGGTTTCCAGCTGTGAAATTGCAATTTTATTGGCCATTTTGAGCTGATTTCTATCCCTTTTAACTTTCTGGCATAAATACGCACATTTGCGCACACTTGCAACCGCGAGGCTAAGGTTAAACTATTCATGGTGCCAAAAAGTCTGCTCTTCGAATTTTCCCTTAGAACTAGCTAGTTTATCAGCAGTAGCACTAAAATCTATATACCTGTGACAAGCACTTGCTCTAAAACTCACTAAAAAGCATTAGGAAGCCTACATTTGTTACAAGCATTCACCTCTCCATGGTAATAAGGAGAAAATAGTCATAGGCACTAGACAGCCTCCAATTGCAAGTAGCTTGCCAAAAAGTAAGGGCAAACAGCTCTTGTACTATGCAAAGAAAGCACCTAACCAGGCATGTCCAAGGGTTAGCTTCCCGTGATTTCTCCTGTCCACCTGGTGAATCTGGACATACTGGGGCAATGCAGCAATTGCCTCATGTACACAGTCAACCCTCTCCTCCTACCACCAAACACTACAACCTGCGAGAGATGCTCTTACATAGCCAAACTTGAAACAAAGCTCTCTCCAGCCAAGAATGTGCTAGACAGTCAGGAAGAGAAGGGTAGCACCCACACAACACCTCAAACAACACATAGTCCTTCAAAACCCACATCAACAAAACCCACACATTACAACACAAAACCCACATATGTGGAGGCTCTTAACATTAACCTGCCAAAGCAACAAGGACCTCCAAAGCTGAAATGCAAACACCACCCCCAAACACAACCAAAGCTCCACATAGCTTACAACACCAGTGTGGCACCCAACAGCAGTCCCTAAGGCAAGACAACATACCCAACACTTTAGTCATAGGTGACTCTGATGTCCCACTCACCAGGCTGAACAAGGAGAAAATTACAGTTAGTTGCCTGTCAGGTGCCAGGATCTGCCACATAACACATGCACTGAAGTCACTCCACAACAGGTACAAATATGACTATGTCATTGTCCATGTTGGAGTGAATGACTTGAGACGTACCTCCCTGGATTACATGAAAGTAGACATGGAAGAGCTCTTGAGTCATGTAGCCCAGGCAGGTATGACCCTACCCCTGAGTAGCATTCTGCCATCACCCAGAATGATACCACAGTATAAGGACAAAATGACTGACTGCAATAATTGGCTAAGCTTCCGGTGTCATGCAAAGGGGATCCAGTGTCTGTCTACCTGGGATGACATGATTGACAAACCACGATGCTTTGCAAGAGATGGTTTGCACCTTTCGCCCCAGGGATTAAGGTTACTGGCTAAGGCTCTTGCCACCCCTAGAGTGCCTTTTTTAGGCAGAGTTCCAAGGACAAAACTACCACTGTAATGGGTACAAGCAAGCAAAATCTGAAGGTAATGCTACATAATGCTAGAAGTCTAAACCTCAAGATGCATTCTCTTGAGGATCTCCTAAAAATGGAGAACATCAATATCTGTGCAGTAACTGAGGCCTGGTTCAAAGCTCCAGAGAGCACCCCTGCAATACCAGGCTACAACTCATACCTCACATTTTGGCCACCAAACCAGGACTGAAACACTAAAGCTGTAGGAGTGTCCATATTCACCAAGGATATTCACACCTCCAGGGTGGTTGCCCAACACAATGCATCTGAAATTCTCCAGGTACAACTAACACTAGGTAAGACTGCAATACAAATTATAGCTTGCTAGAGATATTCCACCATGCCCCAAGACTCTCACACTTTTCTAAACATACTTGAAAATATTAAGATACAACCAAACTTCCTAACACTGGGTGATTTCAACTACCCTGCCATTAACTGGGAAACCTATTCCTGTACCAACACCTTTGCTCAATGGTTCTTGGAATTCATAAATTCCAATGCCCTAGAGCAACTAATTCAGTCCCACCAGGGCTACCAATATTCTAGACCTCGTTGTTACCAACATGGGAGATTGATGCTCCACACCAGTGGCTCCCCCTTCATTGGTCAGATTAGACCATAAGCTAATCACCCTTGACATCCACATCCCACCCCCACCCCTCTTTAAGGAAACCTCTGTAAAAAACTTCTCTAAAATCAACTTCATGCTTCTTAAGTCAGAAGTAACAAATTTCATGACACCCATGCAGATGAGAACTGGAAGTTCAACTGCTGAGTCCTACATTAAGGTGCTGTATGAGCACATTCACTTGTGCATGGACCAAGCCATCCCAAATAGAACCAAGACGCTGTCCTCTAAAAAAAAGGAAGCCAATCTGGTGGTCCCCTGCCATAAACAAGCTGTACAACAGAAGGAAGAAACTGTTGCATAAAAGAGGAAGAACTGAGGATTCAAAAAACTCCCTTACCAGCCTCAGTAGAAAGCTGAGATTCCTCATAAAATTTTCCAAAGCTAGTTACGAAAACAAAATTGCCAAAGATTCCAAAGACAACCACAAGGCATTCTATAGCTATGTCAAGAACTAAATGGCAATACTCAGATCTGCTCTGAGCTACAGTAGAATAGCACTAGATATACTGATCCCAAGGATATTGCCAATATTCTGGCAGATAGTTTCAGTGCCAGCTTCACCCCCCCCCCTCAAAGGGCCCATCTCAATACCGAAAGAATGCCAAATTCCGGTAATCACGGCCACCCAGGTAAAAAACACACTCTCCAAAGCCAAAAATACAGCATCCACGGGACCAGACAACATCCCAGGCTGTGTACTGCACGAACTACAAAATGAACTGGCACCTCATCTATGTGTCATGTTTAATCATAGCCTCACCTAAGGCTTCCTGCCCACAGAGTGGCATACAGCTACAGTTATCCCACTCCACAAAGGGGGCGATCCAGGAACTCCCATCTCATCAGTCTGACGAGCCTGATCTGCAAGGCCATGGAATGTATTATCATGGAAGTTATAAACAAAGACATTGGCAACCTTCAAACACTGGACCCCACCCAGTTTGGGTTCGTGAAGGGCCGATCTTGCCTCCTGACCTTAATCAACTTCTTCAAATCAGTCTCCAAAGCCATGGACGAGGGTAAGTTGGTTCACACAGCCTATTTGGACCTCTCCAAGGCTTTTGACACTATCCCCCACTCTGGAATAATAGATAAACTTACTAAGCTGGGCATTAATCCCTAAATCACTTGATGGGTTGCAAACTGGCTTACTGACAAAACACACACTGTAAAAGTAGCCAACTCCAAATCCAGCTCCTGACAAGTGACAAGTGGTGTATCGCAGGGTTCTGTCCTGGGACCACTTTTGTTTGGCATCTTCTTCTCTGAAGTACAGGCCAACACTAAGGGACTACTTCTTACAAAGTTTGCATATGACTGCAAGATGGGAGCCATTATTGAATCCCCAAATGATGTGGATATACTACAAAAGGGCCTTACCGAAACAGATGCCTGGTGCCAGAGCCATGGGGTCAAGCTAAATGCCAAAAAATGTATAGTTGTCCCCTTTGGGAAAAACCACATACCTGTGAACTACCACATAGGTGGGAGTACACTAAACACTGAAAGTGTGATAAGAGACCTAGGGACACAGGTGGACAGTGGTCTCACCTTTGATAACCACATAGCCACAACAGTTAGAAAATCCTTCTACGTGGCACACCTCATCACTAAGGGCTTTTCATCCAGAAAAAAGGAGGTCATTGTTCCTCTGTACTCATCCCTCATTAGACCCATTATAGAATACAATGTGCCGTTTGGTATGTACCTCACAAGACATCTGCAACAACTAGAAAGGCTGCAGAAATACCTCACAAAAAGAATCACAGGTCTAAAGCAGATGCCTTATGCTGACTGTCTAAAGAAACTCCAGCTATATTCTGTCACATATAGCCTACTCAGAGGCGATCTCTGTCTAGCATACAAGGCCATGTCAAACCCAGAGTTGTTTGAAAAGCTACACTTAAAGAAATCCCAGTCCCTCTGAGCCACATGCTCCAGGGATCTTTACCTTGTCATCATGATGAATAAAACATGCTGGAGTGATAGGTTCCTGACCCAGAGACTCCCCATACTCTGGAATAGGCTGCCCATACATGTCAGGCAGAGTGCCTTAATGGCCCTCTTCAAGAGAAACCTTCATGATTGGATGGGAGATAGGAAATTCATCCCGGGGATCACATCAGTAGCCCTGCTAGACAGGGGTCCAGGAAAGTAAATATTTGTGGGAAGCAATAGCCAGGGAATCATTATGGCTAGGCTTGTATAGCCCCTAGGGCCAATAGCCTAGTACCTACCTATGAACCTATGATAACTAATTATGCCTCATTGCAATAACTAAGGAGGCAGACCTATGGCAATATAAAATTGTGCCCACTGGCACGCTTCTTCTCACCTTTACAATATACAGTGACCACAAGTTTCAGAATAGCTAACAGAAATGACGATAGTTTTCAAGGTCCAACAATGCATTCTTATCAGTCTAAAATCCCTGGTTATGTGCTGAAAGTGGGTAGTTATGATATGTTGAGTGTGATAAATGTGTATATGCCTTTAAATGCATATTTGGAATGAGAACTTTTTACACTGTAAGTAGTCAGGAAAATTCTGTATTTAGCCAGTTAACAAGGTACTGATTGCCAGTAAATATTATACAAAAAGAAGGAGCCTGCAACAGCAAGGCAAAAAACTAATTCTTCATGTGGAGGCTCAGAAGGATGAATGGGAGTTTTCTTAAAACACACAGGAGGTGGAAAGCTTCACTGCCTAATTAAGGCTAACTGGAGTATGCCTGGGGGAATCACCTGGACTACAGAGGTGAATAAGGGGCAGCTGTGGCCTACAACCTGAGGCTTCTAAAAGATAGTCAACATCCTGGAGGAGATGTGTATGACTAAATAGCTGGTGGAAAATAACTAAAGGCCTTGATTTGCTTTCATATGGAACTGCAAACTGTCAAGCTGGTTATTGTTTAGAATTACTCTGTGGATTTTTGAATAAGTTTATGTTTTATACAGAGTGATGTCTCCAGTGTTTTTTGAACTTATACTATACCTTATTAGATAACGGAGCTCATTTTGTGTCTTAAAGTGTCTATGCTCCTCGTTATTCCACATTAAAAGGGTCTGGCAAACAGTCAGTGATAATTATCTTTTTTATCTGATACCCACTGTAAATAATACTGAATTACATTACGTTATTAAAAGAACCTTTTGTAAATATAAAGTTATACATGTTAACTATCTTGAAAGTTTCCCCATTTAAGTTGTTAGTAAGTGTTGTACTTTCTGGAGTTGAAAGGTTTAGAGCTCACACACACACACACACACACACACACACACACACACACACACACACACACACACACACACACAGATTATATGTGTGTGTGTGTGTCTGTGTGTGAATGTACATAATGAGTACATGACAACTTGTTGCATAGTGATATACTAAAAGTCATAATACTGAATGCAAAATCTTAAAAGATCAGAATGCTTAAACTTTACAGTGTTGAACTCAAAATACCTAGTAACAGCAAACATGTACTACATATGTGTATATTCTATATATATATATATATATATATATATATATGTGTGTGTGTGTGTGTGTGTGTGTGTGTGTGTGTGTATATAGCTCCAAAGGACCTGAATTAATATCCAAATTCAAAGATCTATTTAGAAACTATTTGCATAATATAAAAAAACTTTGACTTAAGCTCATGCAGTCTGGCTGAAACAAAATTGCAAACCAGTTTCACCCACTGGCGTCAGCTGTGCAAAACAGAATCTAACAACATACCCACTGAAATAACCGCCATTTAAAGTTACAAGTTCCAATAAATAATTACAAATGATAAACAAATCAAGCCTAACCATCATATAAAAAAAAATAAATACAAACAAATCTACAATTATATAATTAATGACATCATCTATCATAATAAATAAATAAATACATAAATCATTTAATAGTTCAGCTTACCAATATTCATTTAAACCTACCCCCGGATTCATGAAGCTCGACGCAAGGCCTGCATAAGGCTTGCACCGGCCATGCGGCGTAGATGTGGAGTAGTCGCGCCATATGCATATTAATGAAGGCGGGCAGCCGCCACAGCCACGTGCATAGGAAACATGCGCGAGTGCAAGGGGCGTATCAAAGTTGCGCAGGGAGGCGTGTCAATGTCGGCTTTCGAGGAGCAACCTAAACTGCTGAATATTATATTCTGCCAGCAATAGTAATCGTACCTATCAGTGTCCGTGGAGACTGAAACATATGCAAAGCAGAGTCCCTGCGAACAGAAAATGAAGACTCAAACACAAATGCACGGTAAGAAATAACGGGTCCCTACCCATGAATAAATGACAGGAAAACCGTGTGCCTGTAGTCCAACGTAGTGTTGATAGCTATACCATGTGGAAGTGAAACATATCAGATGTTAGCGCGCCACCAGTAGGTACGTCCAGTCCAACGGAGAGGATCACCAGCCGACCCATAATTTGAGGGAGGGAACATAGCTGTGCAGATATGTCCATAACAAAATACACGAGGAGAAATGTAGATATAGGTAGTGACTGTATGTCCGAATCATATCCCACAAGCCATGTAATAGTCACATACAAAAGCTATGTCCGTATTTCACATACCAAATGTGATAGGAAATAGCATACGCATGTAAACGAAACAGAAGGAGCATATAAACGAGCCATAACAACACGGACACATGTAGGCCGAAAGGAACAGTATGATCCGTACCGTCGACCAAGATTACCACCTGTCCCACTTTGCGAGCGACAGTCCCTCTGTGGGCAGATGTGTCCTGACACAAACATGTAAAACTGGCAAATGTCCAGAGAATATAGGACATAGTTCCTCCGTAGACGTCATGCAATAGTTGCATTAAACATATTTCACCGGATGTATAATACATAAATGTCATAACAAACAGAATAAGATACTGAAATGCTACAAGAATAAGCTTAGATATAGGCAAGAATTGTAAATTCTATCTGCCGAACTGACCCAATATGCTGTGTTGACCGCAACTGTCACAGTGGGGTTGCCACCCTTACAAATGGCCAAAGTGGGACATGTTTGGTACAGACATCAGACTGTACAAACCGATACATACCCACGGCCAGTATAAAGGACAGAACATAACTGTTTTGCCTACAGAAAAGCGTATTCCTGTAGCATTTTAGTTGCTTAGTCTGTTTCTCATTACAGTCAGGTATTTTAGATACAGAATTAACTGTTTAATGCAACTATCACATAAAATATAAGAAATATGTTTGTCCTAAAATCTCAGGACATTTGCCATGTTGGCAATTACATGTCAGGACACAACTGCCCAAAGAGGGGCTGTCCCTCACAAAGTGGGACAGGTGGTAACCCTATGTCACACTGTGGCTAATTGAAAAGGTGGAAACGCAACCGTTGATTGTGGGGAGGCAATGTCCACAACAGTCGGACATGTGTAATGAATAGCTTGGACATAGGAAAAGGTGCCATCCTACCAATGAGTAGAACAGGCTGGCAAAATCCGGAAGGCAGCTGTATAATCCGAACATGTATGTGACACAGTTGAACAGGTAGTACCCGGATACACCAACCAAGTAATGAAAGTGAAGTAAGGGCGTGTACCTATGTGCGTGAGGTATAGCATGTGGACAGCAAACATGGCAGGGTAGTCCACACAACCATAAAGGTACCCGACACATGTAGGGTAGTCAATGTGTAACTCTGGCCGTGTCATGGGCCAACAATCAAAGTAGTGCTCTATGGGGTGTGAGTAATTCGCGTGTGAGGGGTGTGTGTTTAATGGTAAATTCCTCAAAGGTGATACTTGTGTCGTATGCAGAAAAGGTGAACCAGAGGTGTATGAGGGGGCAGTGGGTGAAATGGAAAGAAACACAACCTCATGTAGAAACAGCTGCAAGACAAGCAGACAGGCCATAGTGTAGAGCACAATCCCACAAACATATGAATATGGAAATATGCGAGACAAATGTATAGATACGGCACCATCACATACCCACAGATGGGTCCTGATGGAACTGGCCATAACAAACGCAACACACCTGGATGCATAATAGCCTACCCAGCATACCCTCCACAACACACAACCTGCCACCATACCAAAACGTCCACCAAATCCAGCTGTACTTGGTCCACTGGTTTGTTGCAGAAACAGCTACACACAGTGACCCCTACGCATATGTAGTAGGTATTGTCACCCTAGGCAGTGTCAGGATTGCAAACCATGTATCCCCTGCAGATAAAACCCCCTGCACGTTTTTGTGAAGCCACAAAAATCTTTGTTATCTAACTTGTTTTCGTCTTGACCAATTTTTGGGATATCCCTCATGGGATGACCAACTTGTGTAAATAGTAGAATGGGTATGACGACATGATGTCCAATCCAGTAGATATCTTGACACAAGTCAGAACGTGCAGTGGAGGTCCATGACACTGTCCAGCCCTAAGTGGGCATGCATAACCTACCACCCAGGATAAAATACCTTCCCGTGATGCACGTGTCCAGACACGAATAGGAAGGAGAATATAATGCACACATTTGCAAAGTGGAAAATGGCATGAGGGCAAGGAAGACACTACATAAACAGGTCAACCCTGATCAAGTGTGAGGGAGACTGACTGTGTGACAGGTTACAACTGACCATACCTGTCAACCTGTGTGAGCAAGATATCTGGACAGGGCCATGAATATAAGTGAGACAAAGGTCCAAACTCAGGGACAATCTGTAAACATATCTCTTAGAAACATAGAATTTGATAGAATAACAGTTTGCACATTGGCATTAATGTCTGGAGTATGAAGTCTGAAACCCAGCTGTCTGTCAGCACGTTCCGACTGCAGTCTTTAATGCTGAGCTACTGCTGTGCCAGAACACAACAGCGTATTACAGAGGTCCGTGCCATACCACTCAACTGTCCGGATATTCGCAGAATGACTAGGGTCACCACCTGTCCCACTTTGCGAGTAACAATTCCTCTGTAGGCAGTTGTGTCCTGTGAAAAAATCAAGACATAGCAAATGTCCTGAGAGTTTATTTCCTAATTTACTTTAATAGTCGCATAAAACGGTTATTTTATATATGAATCCTCAATATGTTATGTGAAGTAGCATAAGCAATTCAAATGTTACTAGAATAAGCTATTATATGTACAAAAAAGGTTAAAGTTCAGTACTATGTACAGCTGTAGGTATGTTTTGTCCTGGAAAATCTGACATCTCTACAGAACATGTCCCACTTTGGGCAGTCAAAAAGGTGGCAACCCTAAGAATGACCACAGGTTCACACCATAGTGTTGGTGTGTGCCGCCGACAATCTGCACCAGTGTGGTAAATAGCTGAGGATTGACGTCACTAAATAATGAGAAATATCCTGAATATAAGACTCCACAACCTGCAAAAAAGTCATGCTAATGCAAAACCTAGCATTCTATCAATGTTGTAAGCTTGTAAGAGCAATCGTTAAAATGTGTCCCTAATTGTCCCCCCATCGTGTAGGTTTTGCGCAGGTTCGGTGCTCTAAGAGGTTGAGAGGTATGGTCCATACATATTTACAGGAACAGCCCTTCACACTTGTGTAATGTACAACCGCATACCTGTAGTCACTTCATGTCCAAAAATAATAATCCCCGTATGACTGTATACAGGTAATAGTCAAATGTGAATGGGAACACCCCTCACCGTGGAGTATGGACTGTAACAACCCCACCCATAATATGTAATGCCAACAGAATAAGCTGCTGACAGGTGCCCAAACACCTGTGTCTATAAACACAGGTAAAACTTCAAAATAGGGAGATAATCCCTGTCCATATGCTTCATCTGACATTTGACCTCGGCCAGGGAAGTTCCGTTCACCAGGTGGACAAGCCTAAACCCAGATCACTACATGAATACCCTGACAATCAAAGACCTGTATGTGGCTGGACTATATACCTTGGTGTTCTGCATACCCTTGGAGTGATTAACAATGCAGCTGGAGTCCACAGCAGTAGGCAATAGGGAATGTGTAATATGTAGTACCACCTTTTTCCCAGCAGGAGAATGGATGTCTGTGTCGTAGGTGAAGCGGTGAGGCGTATGTTGATGTAGCTAAGTACTACGGGTATGCATATCAATGAGGGAGAACACCAATAGAATAGTGGTTCCAGTATCCGGCCAACGTGACTGCAGTCCCGGTTGACCTACGACCACTGCACATATAACTTGAAAGTGTAATTAAAGCGTTCGTGCAGTACACACATTTAAATATGTAAAGGTGAACGTGTGTTTCGCTGTAGTTCGTAAACTGGAATACAGATATGTAACTGTTATGGTCAGAATTACGAAAGTTCACGGAAGCACAATTATCTATGAAACATATGTAACCCACAATAAGGATATGCAAGTGCGCCTGCGTGTGTGTAATCCGCTCACAGAATAGAAAATGAATGGTGTTTTCCCCACGTTCTATGTACATGGCTCATACCTGTTAAACCTGTAAAGTACGAAACCGGACAAAGCCATGACAACAACTGGTACAAATAGGGACAATCCCCAGATATTGCCCTAACAAACATAGAAAGTGGATAGAATAACAGGTGTGTCACTAGCATGGATTCTCTGAAGGGTATGAAGTCGTAACCTGAAATGTTTGTCATTATTTACCAACATCAGTCTTTAATGATATGCCACTAACTTGCCAGATAGACACAAGGTTATGAAAAATGGACTACAAATAGGGACAATCCCCAGATATTGCCTAACAAACGTAGAAAGTGGATAGAATAACAGGTGTGTCACTAGCATGGATTCTCTGAAGGGTATGAAGTTGTAACCTGAAATGTTTGTCATTATTTACCAACATCAGTCTTTAATGATATGCCACTAACTTGCCAGATAGACACAAGGTTATGAAAAACGGAGCAAAGATCAGAGGCAAACAGCTGTACATGCAGCAGAAATCTGTACAGTTGAAAGGTATGATATGGAGATATATATGCACATATATCCACAGACATTATCCAAATCAAATTACGAGATGAGGAATGTACAGACATATGTATATATGTACAGATATATATATATCTATACACACACGATACATGAATAGATATATACACAACAAACATATGTCCCTGTACATATAACACATGTACATAAATAGGTCACGGTGTAGCTAATATGGATAGACAGACAGACATGCATGAAAGGAGAATACACTGATGGTTTCCAAACCATTTCCCAGAAAGTACCAGTGTGACAGGGCCTGCAAGTTCTACACGTTAAACATGAATATAGGTGTCCTTTGCAGGACCCCAAAAATTGATCCATATGAATTGCGAACCGTCATTGATGCGAAAGACATCACAGCTGCAACTACAATATAGCTGTACATGCAACAGTAGCAGGTGCAAGGGTAATAACACATGGGTCGATTGAATGTATGACGTACGAGCTGAGTGGGGAGTACTCGGAAGTGTCCTCACACTTTATTATCGCTCACATTAAACATGTCTAATGGGTACTGTGGAGGTGTGTCAGGTACGGGAATCATGGGTATGCAGAATTGGGTCAAGATGCTGGTTGGCACAGATCTATTAGGTACGCCCCATGGGACTGATCAATATACCTATGTGGGTATAGCACATGCCTATATTCACCAAAAAGGTGCAACCCATCCACTGGATATTGTGTAAACCACTGGGGGAAGACGTAGGGACCTATATCAGTGTCATGTAGGTGATTATCATGGATGGACACGCATGCGACCAAGATGGTAACCATACCTGCCAGAATGTCAGAATAAGACAGCTGGACTAAGGCATAGTACACGACAGACAAATAGGGACTATATTAAATATACCTCAGACAAAGTCAGACCGTTGATAGAATAATTGCGTAGTCGAGAATACGAACGTTATGAGAGTTAGTAATCATGAAATAGAAATGTCAGTCATGATTACCTAACTGCACAGTCCGTCATGGCTTGCCAGCAATCTATCAGAAAGGCACATTATCATGACAAATGTAACAGAATCATAGGTCAAACCCCAGGGCGTATACCCATAATGTGTACAGGTGAGAGGTATGAAGGTAACCCGTCCTAATGAAATGTACAGAACTAGTGATACTAGGTGGACAGGTGAGAAGAAAGATGTCAGGACAAATGACAAAACATGTACAAGTCATAAGCATGTTTGTCCACAAATGTGAATTACAACGTATGGCCTGTGAAAGTCAATGTGGAAGGTTAATAGACTCAAATGACATGTGTCCCTCAGGGTGTCATGCAGTGTCACTGATACAGTGTCCAGTCCACCATACTCGTACGTGAGCTCTGCCACTGACGGAAAGCGCAAATACCGGCCTACACATAAGGTACATGATGGAATAAGTAGTGTGGATAAGCACCTGTTGGCCTGTGTGAGGAATATAACCCAGTGGGTGGGTGTGTTCTGCAATAGGAATGTAATGGTAACTGGCCTGTGATGGCGCCGTGTATTGGCGTAACTGTACGAATGTGCAGATGTATGCCTCATATGTGTGGTGTGTTCCTCTCACAATCTGTACCTGTCTGCTAAATACCTGAGAACTGATGTCATTAAATAATGATAAACATATATGTTTAAGACCCCAAATCCCTCAGAAAGGTCATACTAATGCAAAACCTATAATACCGCCAACTATCTACATTTGTAAGAGCAATATGCAGAATCTGCCCCTATCTGTCTCCCCATCATGCTAGGCTTTGTACAGATGTTTTGCACTAGGAGGTTGATAGGTATGATCAGAAACAGATACATGTCTGACGAAACAACATTATCGACCGCAAGATAATGCAGAAGGTATGAAAAGCGATGCAGTAGGAAGTTCATCCGCAGGTATGTGCTGACATGTCAAATGACACAGCGGTCTACAGGAAGTACCTATAGGGTGTCACCTTTACCAATGATGACAGTGGGACATACCCACAGCCATGCATACACCACAAATAGACATAGCACACAGCAAAGCCTAGGCCATGATACACGACGCCTTCGGCGTTTATGGATTGAGTGATAGTACAGCAAGGAAAGATGACTGCCAGGCTATTCAGCAAGACCACCCGTAACACGAACATTGCACGGACAATGTTGGGATTTGCAACATACCCCATTTGTATGTGTAAGCTATGCAAATGATGTAATTATAGGGTTGCCACCTTTCCAAATGGCCAAAGTGGGACATTTGTGCTACAAACATCAGATGTTGCAGGGCAAAACATACCCACGGCCAGTACAAAGGACAGAACTTCAGTTATTTGCCTGAATAAAAGTTTATTCTTGTAGCATTTTTATTCCTTATTCTGTTTCGTATAACATTTAGGTGTTTCAGATACAGAATAACTGTTTTATGCAACTATTACATACAATATAGAAAATAATTTTGTCCTAAAATCTCAGGACATTTGCCATTTTCTCACAATATTTTGCAGGACACAACTGCCCAAAGAGGGACTGTCCCTTGGAAAGTAGGACAGGTGGTAACCCTACGTAACTACACGATACATGAAACAGTAAGCTGTCCATGCAAGAGCAGAGTTATGTGCAGAAATGTACCTGGATGTTATGCGACTAACGTTTTGCACGTTGCTAAACAGAGCAATGACAGCTGCAAACACAGTATGAATACAGTCGAAGAAGCATGCCAATGTCCAAGTCCAAAGCCAGTGGTGGCTTTGTCCATTGGATATTAATGAACCAGTAGTTGTCCTCCCTCGATCCCTGGTGTGGAAGCGTAGCGCAGCGCCACGTGAACGTGCTGCGCTTCAAAACAAGACATATGGATAATATACATACAACATGTAGGTTTAGTTAGATGTTAGTACACCATGCAGATGAATGGCAAGCCGGAGACAACATGGCTACTGCGTACTGGTACCTATGTGTGGAAGAGCTCTGTCAGAGATGTAACGAAGCATTTGTAGGCAATGTGAGGCAAGTGAGGCTGAGGATAGTGAATCAAAACATGTCATGCCATATGGGACAATCCTCTACAGTGTAGTGTAGGTTAAGGGAACTATTAGAGTAGAAGATAGGTGACAACAGGAGTGTGTATGTACAAAACACTGTAACCTCACCAGAGCAGTGTCACATGTGTGCTGTCAGTACTCAGTGGAAGAGGCATGTCATGAGCTATCCCAGGGAATGTCAGGAGACTGACGGCGTACGCCATGGATACCACCGATGTGACCTGCAAACCTGCCCACAGTGTGTCTGCGCCCGTGCGCGCCAGTAAGCCCGAGTAAGTATGTGTGCATGCATGTTAGCCCATGTGCGCGTGTGGAAGAATGAGTAAGCTAGTGTACGAATGGTGAAGCCCGTGTAATGTCGTGTATGCATTTGTAAGCAGGTATACATGTGTACTACACACATCACACACGTACTGCACACACAGGCACACATGCTGCCAATACTACACACATCAGTGAAATGGCACATCATCAGAGGTAACAGTGCTGTAAACTATGCTACAGTGATGGTCATAGCTGCAATGCATCATGCCTGCTGAAGTACATCTGGAAGTAACACACTGTGTGTTAACAGCATGCTAACATCAATACAGTGGAATAAAGCCACTGTGGGCAGCAGCACCAGGTTAGTCAGATCCTGCATCAATGTTACACATCACAGGTGGTGGCACAGGTGACATCATATGCACAGGGTGTGGTGTTAACATGTCCAGAGCTGTCATAGAGCCATCCAATGTACACGTAGGTGTGTGTGTGTGTGTGAGGGTTATAGCATTGCCCAATGGTGGTGCAATGGGTGTGTGTATGTGATAGTTGTAGCTGTTTGTGGTAAGTGTGTGTGTCTGCATATACACAGGTACAGCATGTGTCAGCCATATAGAGGAGGTTGTGGGACAGTCACAGACCATACCTGCCAGGCTGTAGAG
>NC_056729.1:295249942-295314942 GCF_019279795.1 Protopterus annectens
CCAGTGTGTTCAATGTAGGCATCCATCGTGACATTGAAAATGGACACCTGTTGCTTGGATGACCACCATCGCTATACAGGATGTCAATGGCCATGCCCACATGCTTATTATCACATGTCTGTTTGGAATGTACTGTGTGTCCATCTACACAATGGTGTACTGGACATGCCCACACACTTAGCAGTTGCAAAGGGCCGTCTTGCATGCACACGGATTCTATACACAGAAGGTCACAGTTTGGAAAGTACTGTGTGTCCATCTACACAACGGCATACTGGGCATGCCCACACACTTAGCAGTTGCAAAGGGCTGTCTTGCATGCACACGGATTCTATACATGGAAGGTCGCAGTTTGGAAAGTACTGTGTGTCCATCGACACAATGGCGTACTGGGCATGCTCACACACTTAGCAGTTGCAAAGGGCCGTCTAGAATGCATGCACACGGATTCTAAACACGGAAGGGCGCAGTTTGGAATGTACTGTGTGTCCATCTACACAACGGCGTACTGGGCATGCTCACACACTTAGCAGTTGCAAAGGGCCATCTTACATGCACATGGATTCTAAACATGGAAGGGCACAGTATGGTATTACTGTCCCCACGTGCATGAAGGCCACTCACATGTATTGACCAGTACACACTCAGGAGCTATCACAGATGTCTCTGGTGCATATCACAGAGGTATACACCACAATCTACAATGTAGCCCTCTGACATCACCTTGTCATTGGACCAGCAATACACAGCCATACATTAACACAACACCGTGTGACTCATGACCAGTGTTCTGTACATAGGTCTACAGCAACTGTGCAGACTACACATGTACCGACAGGGTTCCATCATGGGTCATGCATTGCAATGATACCACTGTACATAACTAGGTTGGCTCTACACATACCAGGGGCCCTGGGTCTTACACAGCTGTGACAGATGACTGTCACTGTACACCAATGAACACACATGTTTGGCTATGTCATACATGTAATTGCAGTGGATATGTGCATGGAGCACACACACAACACATATGTACATAACATAGCTTTTGCTGTCCTCCATGCAGACAAGTGGCTACAGCAATCATATGCACGCAAATGGAAGGTGGGTCCATGGCTGTTGAATGCTAACAGTACATGAGGCAGCAATATTGACCGAGGACACATTTCCTCTGTACTGGTTACCCATGACACCCATCATATCATACAACAGTCCATGTGTTATGTATGTCAACACACATGTCCACCAATTGCAATGTATACAAACATGGCTACATGACAGGCATGTAGGACCAACACACATGTACAATCTGTAGTGTGCATGCAGCTACCATGCATGTGCAGTAGCTGATGTAAGTAACTCATCTGTGCCTAACTACAACATGCAGTTGCAATGCAGCCCCATCATTGACACCTGTATATGGTGACATACTGACAGTATGGTAGGATGTACAGCAGGTATGGATGGATATGTGTACATAAAGTGGTGATCCACCTGTGTAGATGGATGTTTGCCGGGGACGGCTCAAAGGTGTGTCACACGCCATCCTACCATTACATGTGCAAACAGTATGCTATGTTATCGTTACTTGATGGTGGAGACATAAAACCTACACAGCAGTCAGGTGTTACCAACAGTACATCACTTGACACCTGTAACACTTACATCCTCCCGTGTGCATATAGCAGCACAATTGTCGAAGGTAGCATTGGTACACATAATGCGGCCAATACTGCTGCATGTCTGTCAGACATAGCATCATATAGCAGGTGTATCATTCACAGTACTGCCATGTGTGTTTGCTTGTGTGACCATATATGCCACATATGGTGGGGAATACATCCCAATTGTTACACACCCCTGTACACTGTTGTAGAGATCTGTACATACTGCAGTGTGGAAAGTATGACGTAGGCAGGTGTGGTGTGTGTATCACACACATCAGCTATCCATATGTGTATGACATTTGTGGTCTCCACAGTGTGTGTGTGTATGTAGGTGTGTATGGCTGTCTGGTGCATGGTCTTCATCTGATGAAGTGGTTTAAACGAAAACGCAGTGCTGGTGTAATCGCGTTAGTGGACTGTATAGTCAAACTTATTGTTTCTGCATTTTATTGGACTGAAGAGTCGTTTTAATAAAGGAATTCGTGTGGATTACGGATTTGTGCCTCTTCCATCTGTTCTGTATTTTTGGTACCATACAGAACACACAGGATCCCTAACCCCTCATGGTGATGCAGTCCACTACCCTGTTAATGCCATCGGTCTCAGCCACACTGGCTACCTGTACATGTTCTTTCTCTGTGCCACATCATGTGGGTTTACAGTACTGTGACGGTGATGACCACATAGGCAAGGGTCCTCACCTCAACACTATGGGGTGTGCGTTATAGTGTTGTTGACCCCATGAGTGTGAGCATGTCCCTGTAATGTGACAGGGTATTACTGCTACACAGTGATGCCTCATGCTATCAAGTGGCCTCTAAACATTATCATTGGCCAGACTGCTGTGTACAACCCCTGCACCATGTCAACATACTTGTGATGTGATCTGGTATGGATGTCACATCTCTAGCCACTGTAGCCTATTAAACTGCCCACGTGCTTCTGGATCAGTATATGTGTGGACATCTGTGTTATGTTAGACTCTCCAACAGTCAGGCTGAGGCTACGTATAGCATGCCGATATTGCCATATGTGCCTGTGAGTACTCCACAGTTACACATGGGAGACTGCAAACAGTGCTACCTGTAGGCACATGCAAGTAGACCATAAGGAGGGAACCAGGGCATCATTACCAACATGCTGTTACTGTTGTTACTGAGACACATACTGTGAATATATAACAATGCATGCTAAACCTATACTACATAGTATGGCTGGTGCATGTCAACAGTACACAACTAATGTAATATACACTTCTCTCACTATTCTTGCACAACTTGCATCAGACCATTTCAGCATGTCCCTGCACCAATGGTGTGGATGACAGGGATGCGGCACAGGCTTCATCATATGCACAGGGTGATAATGTTTGCCAGGGGCGTAGGCTGCACCAATGGGTGACATCTTGTGTGTGGGTAAGGGCCAGTGATATGAGTGGACATGTCTGTTCAGTATGCATGTGGGTGTTGTGGTGCCCTATAGATGTCTTTGTTGTGTGCGTGTATGTGTGCACACAGTTCTACCTTTTGTGAGGCCTACACGGGGTATTATTGACAGCTCCAGATTGTACAGACCAGGTTGTACAGCTCACTATGTCCGGCCACAGCCACGTGACCTGTGCCTGCCAGGAGTTGCACATGCACTACCAGGTGGAGGTACAGCTTGTCTACTGTCCGATGACACATGTCCACTGGAACTGTGTCCCCACTGGGAATGTCCAGGGCCATGTCCACGTGGCCTGCTGTGCCCTGGTGTGGACAGCGCAGCACCAGCTGCACTGCTACTGCTACCAGCACTATGGGAGCGGGCATGTGAGGTGGCACACTCACGTTGACCTGCACTAGGTGGTGTAGCTGGCCTACGTCCACGTGGCCTAGGCCTCACTCCTACCAGATGTTCCAGCACAGACAGCTCACACTCGCGGATTGCCATGCCATGGTCAAGGATTCCGACTATGTCACCCAGTCGCCTGTCCAGAACATCAGCAATCTGCTGTTGAGCATTTGCCAATGCCTGGATGTTGTCATTTAGGATACGGATAGCGGTCCTCTGCAGCCTCTGCCTTTCTCTGTTCTGCCATTCAGCACGTGCCTGTGCCACCATTACAGTCTGGAACATGCGTCTGGTGATACCAGCTGCTGTGCTCTGTCCTGCAGGTGCATGTCTGCCAGAGGTCCTCCTACGAGGAGCACCGGCCACATGCCTGTGTGGCACATCTGCAGTCATTACACTAACGCCATGGTGTGTAGACACACCTTCTGTAGCCACCACACATTCCTGTTCCATGCTAACAGACGCTGACTGTCCTTCCTCTATGGCCACTGGTGATGCGGTATGTGTTGGCAGCAGAACTATGTGCGGGGAAGAGGGGGACATAACTGGGATGGCAACCATTGGCACAGATTCAGCCCCTGACAAACTTGCCTGTACCTCATGCATATGTTCATCACTGCTAGTATCTGTAGGGACACTAACATCAGATGGACCGCAGGAGGGTAACGCACCTACATCACCTGTGAATGCAAAGAAAGACTCTAAATTACAATAGACACACACACACACACACACACACACACACACACACACACACACACACACACACACACACACACACACACACACACACACACACACACACAGACACACACACACACACACACACACACACACACACACACACACACACACACACACACACACACACACACACACACCATGCATGTGATTTGACAGATGGCATGCAGCATGGCTGTGATACAGCAGAGGGCATGCAGCTCAGACATTAATAGTGTTAGTAAGCATACCTCCCTGGGGTGCACACTACAGCAAGCAGGTGTCATATCAGTAGCCATGCAGTTCACACAATCATGGTAGTATGCATGCATCCCCGTGATACACCATGTGGACCAGAACAGGATAACAGTACACATGGCTGACATGACCTTGACATGTAATCTGCTGACGTGTGCATTAACATGCATACATGTCTGACACAATGGTGTCCTGACACATGTACAGCATCGTAATGGGCATTACATTGTGGTGTTGTCTGTATGCCCTACAGATAGAATGCATGTTTAGCAAATGTGCATGAGCATGGAAGGGTAGTGTGAGCCATCTACATTGCTATACAGTGTGAAGTACAGACACTGTGCCATTGCATGGCAGCATGAGGCATCTATATTGCTGTACAATGCATAATATGTACACATTGCATAGCCATAACTGCATGCATACCCATGACATAACTGTGGATTGTGACCCATGATGCTGAGGTGTATACACACCAAACCATGCTGTGTCAAGTGACAGGTCACTGGAGGACCTACAGATGACACCCCTGCAAAACAACTACAGGGTCTTAGCTGCCTGGCAACCATGTCAATTCACCATTTCCCACATGACATTGATGTACCACACACACGAGGTGCACAGCTGACAGTGATGTCCTACAGCAGCAAGGGAAATGTACAGTATCTGTGGCCTGATGTGGTATCAATGTCTGTGAAAGCTGTATAGGTGACTACTGTCAAACTATGACACAGTCATGATGTTCAACAGATCTTATATGGTAGACTTCAGTGACACCTCCACTAGCTGTGCAGAGGCTTTTAGGATGTCCAGTGTACCACATCAACTGTATAATCAGTCAACTAAGGCTATAATTGGACCATGTGTGGACAATGTGCAACAGGGTGTATACACATCACATCTACTGCGTGGTTACATGTCTCTGGCCATCCCCCATGGCCATGTGTGCACATGTGTTGGCCAAATGTGTGTGATGGCCATCTATCTCACATGTCTGTGTTGTCCCATATGACATACACCCATACATGTCAGATATGTCACCATTCACAGGGCTATGCAGACAACGGGTTGTATGTTTGGTATGTGGGGTATGGGTCATGGGATAGTGTGACAATATTGCAGCCAGAACACTATGTACCTGGGACATGTCAGATGGCACATCACAATGTGTGCACCCAATGCAGGGGCATATAACACAATGGTGACACCTGTGGGCTGCCCATATCACAGCTCACTGTGTGGTACTGTTTGCATACCACACATGTTGTTCCAATGCATACTACATATGCCTCCATTGTAGAACACCTCCACCGCTGTATGCACAGCTGACCACAGATGTAGCAATGACAACTACTGTGGTTTCAAGTCGGTGTATCATTTCATTTGTATATATTGCACATGGGTGGCCTGTGTGACTGATGGGTGATGCAACCTGCATATTGTGACTGGAACGAACATCAAGTGTGCAACTGTTAACTGGCCACATGGCAAATAGATCTATGCTTTAACATGCCTGATACTGATGACAGTCTCACCTGCAACGGACTCATGTCTGTGCGGCACACCAGAGGTACCTGTATAGGGGTGACACAGCAGTATGAACATTATCCATGACTGTATGACAGCCACAGGGTGCACTGTGCATGTTAACACATTTGCCTGTGTAATAGCATATAGTATGCACATGTGTGCATACACAGGGTAGCATACTGTAGTATGCAGCATGTGTGTCCACATACCTTGCATATGTTGTTACTTTACATAATGTACAGGGTCACATGCAACTAAATGGGATATAATAGCCATATGTGCAGTACTGACTAACCAGGCAACTCCAGCCTCATTGGTTGGGAGACACCCACCTTCACGATGGCAGCTAGTGTGTGTGGATGCTGTTCTGAGGGTGTCCCCAGACTGGCCAGTAGCTCCTCGGTGTGTGTGAGTGTGGGCTGGGTTGGTGGCCCACCACCTGTTCCACCTTGTTCCCTGGCGATTGCAGTGGCATGCTGTTTTGCATGTCGTATCAAGTCCGTGCAGTGTCTGCGCACCTGCTGGTAGGTGCAGTTATGGCCACCCACATCGTTGACCCTCCTGTGTAGATCCTGCCACAGGTTGTCCCGCTGCTGGGCATGCTGTGGCACATGGCTGAACAACACCTCGTAGTTCTCATGGAGGTACGGGATGAGGACATCATCCTCCTGGTGGCTGTACGCTGGAAGGCGTGTACAAGGCATTATCTGTAAGACATAATGATGGTGACAGGTCTCAGTTTCAGAGATGTACAGAGATATTGCTGCACATACATTTCTATGACATCTAGTACATCTGCACAGTTATCTTTGCAAATCATCATGACACTAATATGACTGACATGTTTGTGTCACACACATGTAACACCCGTTATGCATTGGATATCATCACCATATATGTGTGTCACCTCATTACAGTGTTCATACTCCATGTGAATGCTGTCTTGATGTGTGCATGTCTATTTGCCTGCACTGGTGTTCTTACCTATCTGCACATGCCTGGATGTGTCCATGGTAATGCTGTTGACCTTGATGCTGTGTATATGTCACATATCTACACAGATACAGCCTTAATGGACTTGAGCAGTGACAATGCACACATACGCATGGACACCTGTACATGCATGTGTTTTGCCATATACATCTACACAGCACTGTACAGCTGTTCAACATCCTGCCACGGATCGCCTGTGTTGCACATGTGATAGACTTGGGACAATGGCTAGTCGGACGTCATTCGCAGGGATGGTTATCAACCATAGCATGTACGGGCAAGGTTTCCTAGCTGTAACAGACAGCCATTATGCCACCGCGAGGTGCATCAGTGCCACATTACTGATCCGGACAGTTGATACTACATCTAACATGCGGCCATCACACCATGTATGACTGGGATGACATGTGCAGCTTTGATGGACAGGGTTGCATGGTTTGGCAGGAGTATGTCACATGCATGGCACAGGGATCTGTCCAGCATGTGGCGATCCTAGTATTAGGACGGTGGCTGTCCATGACGTATGTCTTACAGATCAGGATATGGACATGTAATATGTCCATCATCATGGTGTAGCAAATGTCTTTATGCAAGGTAGACAGCATGCTGCATAGTGGTGGTGAGGATTGTGAAGGCTGGTATCACCCATCCACGCATGGCCATTACCCCTTAAAGGTGATATGTGATCCAATATTGGTCACCCCAGTGCTGTATATGCCTGTCCAATGATCTCCGTGCTCATGAATGGCACCCTGTCATGACATGGGTACCTCGTATGACTACCCAAGGGGCCTGGAGATGTCACCAAGGCAGGGAGGTGTACTGCACAGCACCATCCCTTACACAGTGTCCATAATGTTGACCACAGCCTAGGTGGTAGTTAATGGGTTCAGGGATGTTCACCTAGCGGTGACAATGCTGATATCATCCATCAGAATGTGCACATATGTCACACATCCTCTCCCACACAGCCCATTTTGTATGTTGTTCACAACACTGACACAGCTATTCCTCATAGGTCATGGCCATTCACAGCCTTACATACACAGATGCCTAACATTTGTCTGTGTGGTATGGGCTACAATGAGGATGGAGTACAACACATTAACCCTGTTCTACTGTAGCTGGCACTGGTGTGATATGCACATGTCACTCTGGCACCTTTTGTAGTTGTGAGTCTGTCAACAGGTCACTGGTAGAACACTCCTGTGACATACAAAGGTATTTGTAATCAAACATCTGTACTGTCTTGTACATCTGTACTGCTAACATCTACAGTGATAATGGTTCATGGACATGCACACCATACTCAGCAGGGTTATAGTGCAGTGCCACCCATTATGGCTGTCATCACCACTTCTGGGTTGACATTATCCAACACCGTATCTGTATTGTATGGTCATGCTAGGCACTTGTTCAGAACTTGTGAGCATGTCATGAGCTACTGATTAATATAGCACCCATTCCACACCATTTCCCACAGGTACACTGGCTGTCCTAAAATTTCCAGCTTACTTATGATAAACAGCTGTTGTACACACGTAACGCACATATCCTGTGAGACATGGTTGTATATACAGACATGTCCAACTGTCACGTACCAGTGCTATTGTCTGTCTATATGATGGATATGTCGTACATGTGGCAATAGAGCAATTGTCTCATGTACACATTCAATGCTCACCTCCCAACATATGACACTACAGCCTGTGGGGGATGCAGTTATGCAGCCCTGCTGTGGGAAATGCTGTCACCAACCCTGACTGCACCTGACAGTCATGTGGGGATGTGTAACATTCGCAACACACCCCACTCATCACATAGTCTCACATGATCTCCACCACAGGCCACACATATGAGGACAACTTGTGCAGTACCTCTCCATACTCTGTGTAGGCACCAGAGGCAGCCCCCATCACGGAACACAACATCACCAACTTATAGCCCACAGACTCATGTGTGCCCATCACATACAGCCAATAGGGTGTTATAACATACACAACACACCAGTCATAGGTGACTCTGTAGGCGGTCACACTGCAGTTCCACACAGCAGGCTACACAAGGTGATAGTTGCTTACATCTTGCTGTCGGGTAACTGGTTCTGCAACATAACCTATGCACCCATGCCACACCTCACCAGGTACGATGTAACTGTCATTCTCCATGTTAGTGTGACTGCCCTGAGATGCCACTTCACAGACTACGTGTGCAGGGACATGCAATAGCTCACCAATCTTGTAGCCCTGAAGGTGTGGGCCTAGCCCTGGGGAGCATTATGCATTCATCTGGACCCGATACCACTGTACAATGACTGACTGTGTCACTTCAACAGTTGCCTATGCTTCTGCTGTCAGTCCACAGGCATCTGGTATCTGTCCGCTTTGACTGACCTGGTCAAACACAATGCTTTGGCACAGATGCCCTGCACCTGTCAGCCCTGGGAGTACAAATCACATGTAAGGCTCTTGCTGCTTCTATACTGCCTATCTTGCACAGTTTCCAATAACAGTCACCGGCAGAACGGGAACTGGCAAGCAAGACATGGGGTCATGTGACACAATGCTTGCATCTTCCTCTGTGACGCACACAGGCAAGGCACACCTTATAATGCACCACTCCAATATCTCTGCAGTGACTGGGACCTGCCTCTAGGCTCTGCAGAGCACACCTGCAATGGCAGGTTATAGACAGACCATACCTTTCAGGCACATACCTGGACCGGCACACCCACAGCTGAGGTGTTCCCATATCCCACTATGTTGTACACACATCCTGGCTAGTTACTTAGCACAATGCATCAGAGGTGCTCCACATGCAACTAACTGTGTACAGAACCGCTATACACATTGTAACAAGCTACAGATTCAACAACATACCCCACGGTTACCAGACCTCATTTGCTGGTGTACTGGACAGTAGGGCTCAGACAGCTACTACTGATGTGTGACTGACACTACCCCACACTTAACTGGGATAGCCACTCATGTACCAACACATCCATGAGTCATAACCTCGGCTGCATCAACCCATACACACCACCTCCAAGACCAACATTGACCTTGACATGAACACTACCAACATGTGACTGGTGTTCCACACCTGGGGTTATCCCCTCATTGGTGGTTTCCGAACATATGCTAATCAACCTTGTTAGCCACATCCCAGCACCACACCCTTCACGGCATACACAGTACATGAGTACTACAACACCTACTACAGACGTCTTATGACAGCGGTTGTTAACGTCATGACACCCGTGCAGATGGACAATGCACATACAAATGCTGAAACATACCCCAGTGCACTTCATTAGCATGTACACGACTGCATGGATCATGCTATTCCACACAGAGCCATGATGGTACACACCAGATAACTGACGCCACTCTGGAGGTCAAGTTCCATGGACATAATGTACAACAACAGTTGGAGCCTGTTGCACAGTGGTGTACAATCCCATGGGTGGGGTAACTCACTGGTCAGCCTCGGTAGGGCCACGGGATCTCTCATCACATACTCCAAGACTAGCTACGTAAACATTACTGTGACACATTCTGGGGTATACCACAAGACATTATGCTGGTAAGTCAGTAGTCGATGGCAACACCCACATCTGCTCTCACATACAACAGTCACTCAGGAACATTACAGACCCAGGTGATGTTGGCAACATGCTGGTGGATAGATTCAATGGTAACATTACACCCTCTCACTGACTACAGGGCCAGAATCCATGCAAGAACATTGCGGTGTCCCTGCGGTCACACCTACGCAGTACTAACCTGCACTCTATATGTCCTGGGACACTGGCCCCATGTCACCTTCCAAAGTCCCAGGCTGTGATGTCCACAAACCTCTGAATGACATGTCTCCCCACTAGGTCACCATATTCAGTAATAGCCTTGTATCAGACATTGTGGCCCCTGAATGGCACACAGCAACATTTATCACACTCCACACAGGTGGCACCACAATGCACGAGTGGGACTATAGTCCTACACACCTGCCTGGACTGTTCTGCATGGCTATGGGGCACATCATCAAGGACGTCATTCACAGAGACATTGTTGGGCTCCGGTCCTTTGATGCCACCCGGGTTGGACTTGTTAGGGCCAGAGCATGGCCCCTACACCTGGTGGACTCCTTTCATACAGTTACCAGGGTAGTTGATGATGGTACGGGAGTCCACACATCCTACATCGTCCTCTCATTGCCTTTCATCACCGTTCTCCATTCTGGTATTGACAACATACACATCCACCTGCACATGGTACCCTATGTCTGTGGATGGTATGCAATGTGGCTCATGCACAGGATGCACACAATGAGGGTAGCATACCATAGTACCTACTGCATTTCAGTTACATTTGGCATACCACAGTCCTCAGTCATTGGGCCCCTCATGTTCAGTATATGCTTCCGTGAGGTACAGGCTAGCACAGAGGGACTTTCCCTGCCTAGCTTTACAAACCCCTGCATACAAAGCACCATGATTGATCCACCAGCTGATACTGACTCCATCCATACAGGTGTCACTGTGACAGATACCTGATAGGAATATCATGGCTTCAAGCTGCATGACACAAGGGCCATTGACATCACCTTTGCATTACACCATTCACCCACTATCACATAGGTGGTAGTCCCCTACATACATGTCACATTGTACATGTTTGTAGTACACACGTATGTCACACCCACTCCTGTGATTACTGTATTGCCACTGTGGCGTGGATATCCTTCTACATGGCCACACTTATCTGTACTGGGTGCGTAGCTGGTACATTGGCACCCATTGTACCTCTGAACTCAGGACTTCTACACACATTCAAAGGTACACCACCCCATTTAGGGTGTACCTTACACAACAGCTACAGCTTTACATACCACAACATTAACACGCCATGACATTTATTGAGCTCCAACAGCTAAGGTATGCGGCTGAACTACAGACACCACGTCTGTACACATTTGCATACTACATACTCAGGGGTGACCTCTGCTGAATAGATAGGGCCCATGTCCACAACAATATTAATGGATATACGCCACATACGCGACATACGCAAATGCCACTGTGAGCAACATGCTCATGGATATGTGCACACATGCAACAATGATTGGGATGTGCTTGAGGGTTACATTCCCAAACCAGACACTCACCATGCTTTGGAACATGACTCCTATGTACATCACGCAGGGGCACTCAGTAGCACTGTTCATGTGATACCTCCCTTGGTGTTTGGGAGACACATGTACACCAGGGATCACTGCAGTGGCTGTACTGTGCAGAGGTGCAGGTAACACATGGCTCTGCTGATCACAGGACACTACCCTAGAGAGGTGCCACTGGTGTGAACACTGTAGTTGTGCTTACACATAGACTTGCCAGACTGCATAGTACCCCACTATGAACCTGTGAAGCTATTGCATGTCCTCTGTGCATGGTTACTTTCTAGCCCTTCCATTTAGATTAGCTATCATGCTATTACAATCTCCCATGCCTACAAGCCATATGTATCCTGTTATTGTACATGCCAATAGACAATACCTTTGGCGTGCATGATATGCCTGTTATGCTGTGTAGAATATCTGACATATCTACCTACAATACTATACATTACACATATTTTACATAGTATCCCATAATGCGAAGCATACTTGCACAGCGGGACCACCTTAGACATGTCATTGTTGTTATATGCCCATACACATGCCTACTGTGACAGTATATCAACATATACTATCCCCAGCTATGGCACATACTTGTTGGACATACCCTACCACTGACAGCGGGTTGTATGTAATAGTTTTGTTTAAAGCCCTCATGTAGCATCCCTTGTGGTGTCTGTGATGTGTACCTTGTGGCCCACTGCTGGACGCACAGTTTCTACAAGCTTAAGTATGCTCAGCAAGACATCACTACATAAATACCTTTTCCCACGTTATGCATTGTGGACACTTTTAATTAATGCAAACCAGGCTATACATACAGTAGATAATTAATACAAAACATGCTATACATAAACTTACATACCGAGTGTTCTACATACCTTGTTATCGTTATGGACTTTCGTCTCTATCTCTCTCACACTGCTTACACGGGTATTTTGTATGAGCATACGGTTTGAATTTCTGGCAAGTCTTCCTTATATACGTCGATACCTGTAACATGTGGTTTCCTGCCGCCTATTTGTGTTTCTGAGTGACTAATTACTTGCATATCAGCTGTGCAGCTACTCCATTCGCCAATTATGCGACAATAGTGGGGTATAATTGACTTCTGCACTTGGGCATTGCCCATTTGCCCTACCTTCGGAGAGACGGCCTGTATTGTGTTTTGTTATGTGTAATTGTAACTGCTATGCATAGAGACAAGTATACTTTGGATTCATGTCCCCCGTGGATTATGTGTGACAGCTAGAGTATGTGGTTCAACATGTGGGTGTACCTGTCATCCCAATGTCTGTTAACGGACTATTGCAAACAAAACCTGTAACATTGACGTTTGTTCCATTATACAATGACTGCAATTTTGCATGGTGCCTTTAATTGTGTCTCTCACAAGGTATGTTGACGGTTCTGCAGTTGTAATTGACTGACTGGATGTTTGTGCTGTTATTACAGTCTGTATTGCTATAGTTTCTAGTGTGGGGGATGTCGGTGGGTGTACGTAGCATATATAGGTTTATGGGGCTTGCATTTCTACATATTCCATATATATGTGTGTGGGCTCCGTCCCTAATTAAAGAGCTATCAGTTAGTAGACTTATGTTACGGGATTGTACATTGGGCCATTGTTAATTGGTTTCTATATAGTATGCAGGTGAGGTTGATACTTCCATACCTCCGGAATTGCAGCAATATGTAAAGGGATATGTCTACATGACAGCTATCCCATGTATTTCTGTCCCAGATATTTGCAGTCATTGCGGTTGTGTTGGTAACGGAACCTCTTTGCCATGGGTTGCCACCTTTTCATATGGCCATTGTTGGACACTTCCGGGACACACAGCGGTGTTACAGGCCAACACATAGCAATGGTCAGTACACAGGATAGCACATACTTTTATCCTCAATACATACCTATTGTTGTGGGACTTTGGCTACTTATCATATTGCATGTAACATTCACGTTTCTTACATACAGGCATAACTATTTAATGCTACTATTACATTATATATGGGACATATTAATGTCCTACGATCTCGGACATTTGCCCTTTGTAATGTTTTATGTCAGGACACACCTGCCCAGGGAGGGGCTGCCCCTCCTAATGTGGGACAGGTGGTAATCGTATGCCTACGGCTAGCTATACCCACACCTACCGTAATGATCTACCTCCGAGTTGGCACTAACAGACACATGATGCGGACACACACACACACACATTACAGTCACACAGGGATGCACACGGCACCCTCAACACAAACATACACAGACTACGGCACTCACAAACACAGTTGAAGACAGTACCTATGTGAACCAAAACACCGGCAGCGGTGACTAATCATCCATTCATATCATCATACTATTACTCTCGGTTGTACTGTTCCAGTACTGTGTTCTTTCGGTCTTTCAGCCTCGTGGTTATGCATGTCGGTATGTTACGCATTCCATAGTTGGCGGTATCCTAATTATTTGTACCTCCAAGGTGTTATGAATGTCGTTGACCTATCTATATATATTTGCAGATATTGCTGAATCTGTATATATCAACATATATCACTCTATCGCCCTTTCTATCTGTATTATATATATGTATATATGTGTACATATATATATATATATATATATATATATATATATATATATATATATATATATCTGATGGGGAAAGTGACAGGCAAGCTACACCTTTCATTGTGTACTTGTTGGTGTATACTGTTTCCTGGACTCCACACGTTTGTGTCTGTACCTGTCACATTACACACCTGCCGTAGGTTAGGGTTGCCAGCTGTCCCACTCTGCAAGGGACAGTCCCTCTTTGGGCAGTTGTGTCCTGCAAAATATTTGTAAACATGGCAAATGTCCTGTGATTTTAGAACATACTTATTTCCTATAGTTGATGTAATAATCGCATAAAACAGTTATTCTGTATCTGAACCAACAAACAGAATAAGTAAGTCAACATTACAAGAATGAGCTTTTATCTAGGCAAAACAGTGCAGTTCTACTTTTCGTACTGGCCGGGTGTATGTGTCGGCCTGCAGACATCTGACGTATGTCCCACATTAGTCATTTGAAGAGGTGGCAACCCTACCATAGGTACATCTTGCCTAGCAATAGTGTTAGGTGATTCGATACATGATTGCGTGTTCTACACCTGGCAGTGGTCGTTTTACCCTTCAGAGCAGGCGCTATTAGTACAGAGGTGAATAATGCTGGTTTCACCTGTTCTGGACATCACTGACCATGATCTGCGTGATATTCAGAGTAGTTTATCCCTGTTTCGCGCATATCCATATAGTCATATTTAAACATCGCTTACCAGCAGTGGGCAATGCATATTCCCGGTAACGTGTGCTAAACATGATCTGCTGACCTGCATCCGACATGCATTACTCGTGCCTTCGGGATTAAGTTACATCCCTTGCAGGACGTGGGACCGGGAACATGCACGACGGTCACTGCATTTAACATATGGCCATCTGGGATTTGTACACGTGTTATGTCATTTTGTACGTGGAGTATACTATGGCTGTTACTCCATACTGCACTCACATGGGTAACTCAGTTAGTTTACATATTGATGAGTCCAGTTAATGGTATGTCCTTGTGATGTTTACTGGATGCGCTCTGGCATTGTGTATGTATATCTCAGTGAACCACACACGATACTGTGCTACACCTTCAAACGACCATGGGTGGAGCATGCTGGGGTGACGAGTACCTGTCATGGGTACACCCCATGCCTTGACACAACATCCATGATTATATTATGTGGAGCCCCTCATTAACGCAGCAGGGACTCTGTGCTGAGTGTGTGCAGAACAGTGTTTACACACGTGCTCCCACGATTGCCTCTGCTCCTCTATGCGACAGTTGGTTACTCGATGTTGTGGTGACAGCGGACACTATTTGCCCCATTTGGTGTATGGCCTCTGACAATCGGCCGTGTACCTACCGATGTACCTGGGAACCTATACACACAGCACCACCATATGCTGATAGGCGCATGTACTGTTCAGGTGTTGACATTCCTTGTTCCAATAGCTGTTGTGAGTACAATGTTTGAGGGCTGCCTATGTAGGATTCACACAGTGGGCCACCTATACATTACAATTTACAGGTGGTCGTGCTTGTGTGCCATCCATTTTACTGTGTGTGCAGGTGGAGAGGTGTGTCAGTCCGTAGGGGCCTACACTGTCAGAGTATGTGCTATACGTTCCCAATTTGCCAAGGTGTAGGCATATTGGGCACGCCTCCGTCTGCCTACTGGGGCTGGCACAGTGTGTTCATGGTCTGAATCCCTCTGTGCTTGTGATGACCTTGGCAATTGTGGTGGGCTATGAGGGCCTTCACCATTTTGTCCCTGCTGCAGCTGTTTACACAGGATCATATTATGTAGCATGACACATACTATGACGATGTGGGCATACGTGCCTGGAGAGTACTGCAAGGCTCCACCAGATGTGTCCAAGCACTGTAACCATGATTTCAGCATCCTGAACACACACTCTATGATGATTCTGGTTTGTGCGTGTGCCTCATTATGGCGTTCTTGCATGGGTGTGTGTGCATTTCTGATGGGAGTCATCATCCACGGCTCCAGTGCATAGCCAGCATCCCCCACAAGGTGGCCATGTGGGATGTCCCCCCTGACAAATACCTGATACAGCCGTGAGGCATGCCAGATATGGGAGTCATGGTAGCTTCCAGGGCTGCCAGCACACACATCCATGATAATGCCCTGGGCATTGCACACGACCTGGCAGTTGATGGAGTGGAATCCCTTGTGGTTTATGTAGCATCTACCATGCTCACCGGGTGGTGACTTGATTTGTATGTGCGTGCAGTCTATCGCACCCAGTACCTCCGGGTAGTGTGCCACATGGTGGAAGTGATGCATATTGCTGGCCAACTCCTCCTGAGTTTGAGGGAAGTATATATGCTCATTGGCATGTGGTAACATGGCATCCAGGAACTGGTGTAGTACCCTGGATGCTGATGACTGTGAGATCCCCATTATATCTCCAGTTGGCCTTTGAAAGGTACCTGTGGCTGGTATTCGCATGCTTACACATACCTTCGTGTCCACTGGGATGGGATTCCCTCTGTTATTTCTGGTTTTCAGGCGTAGCCGGCACAGCTCCACTATTTGCTGTAAGATGTCCCTGTCCACCCTGTAACGCTCTACTATCTCCAGATCATGTAGCCCCTGGTAGGTTACCCTTGGTCTGAACACTCTTCTCCTCCTCCGGGGCCTGCTGTGGTTGTCGGCATCATCCTCCACAACACCGTCAGTCTCTAACACATGCTGATGAATCACAGCTATGGCAGCTCCCAACATGTACATTTTAAAAGTTCCCCGTGTGTTTACACCTATGGTGCAGTGTTTGGGAATTCACAGGTGTGTGCTGGGTGCTTTCACACTTTATACTATTGTGCTGTGAACACCGATGATGTCATAGGGTGTGTATGTACGATCGTAGCTACAGGGTATCTTATGTGTTTTACTACCGGAACTACTATTGTGGTGCCTTTGGTGTTGAATTACATTTGGCTGCCGTGGATTACCTCTTGTCCTTCCCTTTACATTTCTGCATGTTCCACCTACCATTTTCTGACATGCATCCAGCAGCCTGCTTTCATTTGTACTTTCCTAGACCTGGCATATCTTGCGTAATGTGTGCTATTGCCGGTCTACTGCCAGTTTGCTTTGCTTTGCTATGACAGCTCTCCTATCTTTGCAATCCAATGCCTCCCCTCCTTTCTTTGCATTCCGATGCCTCCCCTATCCTTTTTTGCAGGTTTCTGTGAGCAGACTTGACAGCTGCCGTCGATTGGCCGCCGTGAGTTGATTGGTGTTGATTGCTCATTAGTACGCCAATTACCCTTCTTTTCTTCCCCTGACCTTCCTGTTTGTGCTATTGTTCGCGCTGTGTGCAACCACTTACTGGGTTTCGGGCACGTTTTCATCCCCGTACACATGCGCTTTTGGGCACCATGTGTGCTCTCAACTAAACGATTCTATACCTTCCTCCCTACCCCTGTCCTGCAGCTTTGCTTAGCAACGGCCAGGCCAGATTTGCATTGCTCCAATGTGCTTGCTGCTATGGTGGCACACCCCTCTGCTGATGTCATGTATCTCCTCTGAGCCACTCCTTGGTGTTATAGCGCTGCGCCGTATGGTTCAACCTTCATCCGGCGGGACATTTGCGATTCAGTATTATCTGCCTCATTTGCATTTCATTGACTACTAATTCATAGTTACCAATCCAAACACTGTCGCAGGCCCTTAGCAACCTTTGCACCTTGGTTGTGGTGTTCCATGCCTACCATTGTGTATTATGGTGTAAACCTGATTTGTATTACATTGTGATTTTATGACATTTTTATATATTTTCTTTATGTTCCAGTTTGCGCACACATGTCCTGCGGTTGTACTGTGTGTTACTGTGGACATGACATTAAATGTTGTTTTTTAGGTGTTGTGCATCTTTTCTTATGCCATTGGCTGTGTATTTAGCCATTGGCATATGTTAACTTTGTAATGCATGAGTCTGGTCCACTTCCATAGCTCCGATGTTCTGTTTGGGAAAATGTAAACCGTGTTTTTTGGTTTACATTTCCGTGGGCTTACGCTACACCTGCACCACTTCATGAATCACTATCTGCCTTCATTTGCATGGTGTGACACTGCGCATGGGGTGATTAGCATACCTATGCCGAGGGCTGCGCAGTTCTGGAGTACGCCGGTAGTGCACGTGGTATTGGATCGTACCTGAATCGCTCGACGGCCATATTTGGCATTATTCCACCTACGCTACGCCTGCGCCTGGTGCAAGCTTCATGAATCCTGGGGCTAGTCTATACATAACTCCTAAATTAATAACCCATACTTTCTCCTTTTTGTCTAGAATTCTATGCTTTGATAAAATGGAAAGACCTTCCTTAACCACTAAATAATACAAACAAAAATAAAATTAGCAGAGGCATGTTCACATTTATGCTTCCATAAAGTGCTACAAGAGCATTTGCAATTTATATCACTAAGATATCATTTCTATGCTTAAAAGGTCTTTCAAGTTTGGCCTACATAAAAAGCCCCACTTTGGTATATGGCCATATAAACAACTCATTTTGTGGAGCATGTGATACACTTGAGAAATTAATGAACATAAAAGACTTGGTTTTAGATATTATCTTACAGTATACACAGCTGCCACAAAACGTGCAACCATATAAAGTTTTTTGTTGTGTTTTGTATAAATATATATATATATATATATATATATATATATATATATATATATATGGGATCCGGACACATGCTCGACTAGCATATGTCCGAATCACAAAACATCGAACACACATACATGAAAGCGCTTAACAATGACAAGCACTTCCGTGTATGTGTGCCTGTTTCGTAGATCGGACTACAGTGCGGGTAAGGGAAAATTCCTTTTTCCCCACTGAAGTGCGATCTCGGAGGTGAGAATAATAAAGTAAGGGGTGTGGGGGGTGCAGGGGGGCTGCAGAAATGTAGATTTTTTTTTTTGAACTACACATACACGGAAGCACTTTTCAATGTTAAGTGCTTTCGTGTATGTGTGTTCAATGTTTTGTGATTCAGACATATGCTAGTCGAGCATGTGTCCTAGACCCATATACATATATATATATATATCTACCATGTTAGAATACAACTAGTCAACACTCACTTCAGAGTGAAACTTGAAAAGTACCTTTGAGCTGGTTTTCAAGTGCTAACATGGTTTCTGCAGGAGGCGGGGGCAAGTCCAGCTGTCCACCCATGTAGAGGCCTAGGTATTTTGATTCCAGCATTTTAATATTTCAAAATTTTGACATTTCAGCATTGAATATTTGATATTATAACTTTCAGCACATTGCTTTCCACTAAGCTGACATGGACCCTAGATATATAGATAGATATTCCTTCATATAAGACATTAAACTAAAGCCCCATCTACCAGAGTTAGTGATAGCTCAAGTGGATATAAAAATCCTGCAGCATTTATCAAAATGAGTAGGTAAAGATTCACGGTGATCTGGGCAAATTTCCCTTGGCAGTATGAATACTACCTTGGGTCTGTCCTAAAACAAGGCCTAAAATTTTACTAAGCTTGTCAACAAAGCATAAATAAAATAAAATAGATAGATATATAGACAAGTAGATAGACAGATAGATAGATAGATAGATAGATAGATAGATAGATAGATAGATAGATAGATAGATGGACCTATGGATGCAATGTGTTGGAATAATCTGACTGTAAGCTATTTCAGAACATCTTTCAAAAAACACTGTTTCAGGAAGCTTTGAAATTGAAGAAAATGCTGTGCCTCCAGAAATTTGTTTTTAGAGTACATGAATGGTAACAATTCTTTGGCCAGGAGGTAACAAAAGAATACGACTAGACTCCATAGATAAAGAAAGTAGGCATCATAAAACTATTCTTCTAGGAGTAGCTGAGACACCACATTCAAACTTTGTTTCAATATCGGGAGATGTTCTGTTTTCAATCTAAATTACATTTGTAAACAACCCAAACAAGACTGCAGGATTTGCCAAAAAGGTGCACAGAAGATGAAAAACACTAGAGAAAACAAAATAAAAAAAGTTCTGCAAAAAAGGCATGACAAAAACTGCAAAAATTCCCTGGAAGAAGTCCTATCTAGAAGTTGTCATCATTAAACTGAGGATCCAATTCCAAAGACCCACCCAAGAAACCAATACTTCATTCTCTTACCTGATTAAGCAGCTGTGTAGACACAAAGGTATGACAGAATGATTAATTCACCCAAGAGGTACTTATGAGAAATGCCATGAGATACATAACTAAAAACATTATTTTTTTATTGTGTGTTCATAAAATGTTACAAATAAAATCATTTCTTCCAGGTAAGAATAGTTCTTTTAAATGCCCCTGTTTTTGAATGTAACCTTGACTCATTATCCATAATTTTGTACACAGTTCAGAGTCCTTTTGTTAAGGAGAGACATAGCATATATTATTTGAGAGACTGCACCTTCAAGAAAGCAGGTCTTCTGAAAGCTATATCTATTCTCATGCCTCAGTGCAGTCACACTGAAGTAAATATGTCTTCAGTTAAGTTCTACCCTGTTTTCTTCATTATTTTTAAAGCTTCGTGTATATTTATCAAATAGCAGACATCACAAAAATGACAGCTTGTGTCTAGGAAAAGTATATAGTAATACAGCTATTATTAGGGCTGCGGTGAACAGTTCTGCTAAGTTTAGAAAAAGATCAAACAAGGCTAGCATGCAAAATGTCTCCTGCAGGAGAATATTGTTGCCAACACTGAACTTGTACCAATTTCAGAATAGGTGTGTTTTACGATGTTCAATATTTTCAATGGGGGAAAAACAACAAGAAACTACGAGAGAAAGCAAACTGAGAATCTCATTTTGTTTGGCATAGCATTTTGTTTTGTTAGAGAACTGTTGTCTATCTTCCAAATTTGGCAGTACTGGGCTAAGTGAGAGAACAGGTCAGCAAAATGTATGATTAAGTGTCATATACTCACAGTTGCTTTGAAAAAAGAAGAAGTAAAGGAGACAAAATAATAATTGTGGGGACAGATCTTGTATTTTAAAGCTATGGCTGGCATTTGAGTTTATGAGGTGTGTGCTTTGTGAATGTGATGTTTTGATGTACTATTCAGGACAGAATAAATTAAGAAAAAGAAGGAAAACTTTAAAAGTCAGTATGAAATGTGTGTGCTTGGGGGGTGCTATGTCATTTCCTGTTACTGAAATAACCTACCACACATTGAGGCTGGGGATACTAATAAACATTAATAACGAAATGGATATATTTCTCTCCGAGTATAATCATTTCAGGGAAGATTTGCAGCTTGTGAAAAAATAATTGTCTGACCTCAGCCTCTGCACATTAGTGGAGTCAGGACTAGAAGTCATCACTCTAATGTCCAAGTGTCGTGGGTGAAACACAATAGTATGAGAAAAACAAGTGGGTGTTTATAGTACTGCACTGATTGCAGTCATTTTAAATTCAGCTTTGGAAAATCAGTTTGACATACAGGCAGCAAAAACATTAGGATTTCTAGGGTCACCCATGACAATACATGTTGTGAATAAAAATGTACTGATATAAGAAAATCAGTATGTGTCTATGTAGATGGCCATATTACTAGCATAGCAGTCACCTGAATTTTATCTGAAAGAGCAAAGGCAACTGTTAGAAAATATGTATTAATGTATATGTTTAGTGCTTATTAGAAGCTAAAATGGTTAACACATTTCATTCTATTTTATGTACAGCTTAGTTTTGTATGAAACTACAAGATGCTTTTCAAACTGCAATATGCTTTCTGAAACTGCAAGATGCTCTCTGACCTAGTATTTGCTAGCACAGCAAAATTCATGTTTATGCCTTTTGGAAATTTACTGAGAAGCAGGTGATTATCTGCTAGGTCAGGAAAATAATGAATAGATCAATACTGTTTTCTATAATGTTATTGAACTTGAACAATCAGCTCTGTTCGTGTTATGAGAACACATCTGCAGAAAAGATAGATACAGTTGAACAAAGACTGCTTGAAGAAATGAACTATAATATGTACTTGCTTTGTGCTCGAATTAGCCATAGTACCTTGAATGGTAACATTGCATAGTGAGAAGTTGTATCTGACCGGTGGTCATCAAGGCCACGTTGTTTTTCTTAGGAAGTTTTTTTGTAAACTTGATGTGCCAGCAGAAAATCATGGACAAACAGCTGCTATGAAATAATATTGAAAGAACTTGTGATTTATTATGTCAGCTTAGTAGGCAATGTCTTGTAAGAAATGTATAAGAATGGCTTCACTTCCTGATTCTAGTTAGACAAACTCTGTATTAGCACGTTTTTGTCTCCTTGCTGCAAGATTAAAGTGCCTTAACCTGAACCTGCCATGTGTTGATCTTTTTGAAGTTGTTTTCCCTTTGACAGATTGGTCCTTCGGACCGGAAACTCTCACTTCGCCTCAGGTCAGATGGGCCAGGTGGCATGAAACCTTACGGGGAAGAGACCACATCGGTTCTTCTGCTCTGAAAGACCTCCAACTGAATTGTCGTTCAAAAGAGGCCAGTTACTTTTCTGATCTGCGACTGGAGGACGAGTTAACAGTTTTCCATCGAACCAGACGATCAATCACGGAGGATAAGGTAAGGTGAGATTTACCTTTTTTCTGTTTTAGATCAGGGACTTGATTTGTATTACCTGTCAGGAGATTTGTCTTGTACAAGTCAGGGACAGGAATATTGCAGTCTTGTCATAGATCAGGGAAACAGAATAGGTAAGGCAGTTATTCTAGATAAACTGTGAAAAAGAGAAATCGTGGTACCACGTGAAAATAAGAAGGGTTACGTAACATTTTAACAGTCAGAACAATATGGGAAATAAGTGCACAAAAAGTTCCCAAGATCCACCGTTAACTGAAGATGCAAAATATATGCAATTACAGCGTGCCGACAATGTTAGGTACTATACAAAATGGGTTAATAAATATGAATTTGATGGCAAATTAGAAAAATCCTCACTTATTAAACTCATCAAACAGCTTAAAACCGATGCAAAAGGTCAGGTAAAAAAGCAACGTCAATTAGGCATTCCTCAGGCACACAGGTGGATTGAGGAAGCAAACCGTAGGGAACAAAAAAAAGTAATAATTCAAAAGCTATGTTTCTAGATAAAGAGGACAATAATTTGGTAACAGCATCAGCCCCTCCACTCCCTCCGCTTCCCTTACCAGAATATGAAGCGAGTGGACAAGCTGGTCCACTTCCACTATACCCGGCTGTCTCCGCGAAGCAAAGACCGTTTGTCAGAGATCCCATCGAGACTAGGTCTCGAACATGTAACTTAAGAGGGGATATTGAGTTATATCAAATGAACAAAAATTCACGAGCTATGAGTGAAGAAGAGATATGTCCGCTCATAGAAGTACCAAATCCTCAGGCAGGACAGGAAGGGCAGGACCCAACTGTCCTGGTATATAGACCGTGGACACCGGAAGACATCCGGAAAGCCGCAGAGGGAATTCCCCATCCAAAAGTTAATTTTAGACTTGCAGGGCATGAGATTAAGCTATCATTTAAATGGAGAAGAAGTAGAGAAAGTAGTCAGACAAATCGTAGGTCCAGATTGGCACATGATCAGTGGCAATTGGTATCCCCGTGACGCAGAACACAGGCCACTCCCACATAGCAACGCAGAACTGGATAACAGATTGAAAGGTCTAACAGACCGAATCTCTGAGAAATGGAAGCCTAGAGCAGACTGGACTTGCATTAATCAATGCATCCAACAAGAAGGTGAAACTGTTGACAGATATTATGCTAGATTATTAGAGTGTTTTAATAACCATTGTGGAATGCAGGTACCTGAAGACAAAACACATGATTCCCCGTATGAGCAGCAACTAAAGAATGCATTTTTAAAAAGCAGTATTTTGCCTATAAGCAGCTTTATTACAAATCACATGGTAGATCATCGTACAAGTAGATTACAGTCACTACTTGAATATGCTAGACATGCAGAAAGGCATTTTAGCAGTAAAAAAAAAAAGAAAGCTCAAGTATTTTCTGTAGAAGATGGAGCAGAGGTTTATTTAGTACAGTCCGGGAAAAAGGGCAAGAAAAATGCCCAAGGAAACAAACAATCTGATAAGCGATCAGAGGAGTTTGAAGAGAGAAAGAAAAGGGGTGAATGTTTTAAGTGCAGAAAAAAGGGACATTTAGCAAGGGATTGCAAGCAAAACAAGAAGGTAGCCATGGAAGATAAGGAGGGTGAGGACTGACTATATGATAGTCAGGAATCACTAGAAGGGAATAACCAAGAAAAGACAAATGCAAATGTGATAGAGGGAGTAGAGAATGTGATAGAAGAAATAGAGGAAGTGCAAGAAGTCATGGATAGTGAAGAAAGTGAAATTTTAGACTTAGCATTATTGAGCCTAGAGCTCTACTTAGCAGACACAAAACTGGAAGTTACACTTCTGGTAGAGGGGAGGGAAGTTAACTTTTTGTGTGACTCAGGGGCATCACGGACCCTGATACATCCTTCCAAACTACCAGAAAATTCAGAATAATTTGATTACATACTAGTGAAAGCAATTAATGGACAGCTGTATCAGGAGCCACTCTCCCAAAACATAGTAATAACTGACCCTGTTCAGGGATGACCCAGAAAAGCAAAATTGTTGTTTCTGTGAAATACCTGGTAAACCTTTTGGGCAGAGATCTTATGCAGATATTTGGTATAGCAGTAGTTCCAACCATGCAGGGTATGGAAGCACAGCAACAAATGGATACTTTTGTGGTGTAACTGGAGGGCGAAACATTTTATTGGTACAGCCAGGACTTGGTCACGACTGGTCCAGGGACAGTAACCGAAGAACTGATGAATGTAGCCATCAGTAAGTCCCCCTCCCTTGACACTGATAAACAGCATTTGTTGCACTGTACTCTGTATTATTGTAGCACACCAGGACCTGATAAGGAATATGAGCAAGAACTGTTTAGAAACCATGCAAACAGATTAGTATTACGTAATCTGTACTGGGACACAGAAGGGAACAGTGTAGTTAGCTGTTCATTGCCCCAGGAATTCTTTGCACTCTATAAATCTAATCGATTACCACATGTTAGTTTGACTAAGGACAAGAATGTGAAATGGGCAGACCTAGGAGAAAAAGTCACAAAGTGGGAAAAGCAGACAGAGTTAGAATTGTCAGAACAGGGAGTACAGAAGCAGAAGTTAAATTGGATAACACAGACACACCCAGCTGTACACTTGCAGTCTAGCAAGGATAGCTGATTAGCACTCTTACTAGAAGAGGAAGAAATGCCTTATGGAGCATACCAGAAACTCTCTGGTCAACAAGAAAATCAGATGTAGGACTAATTCGTACAGCAGGACCAGTTACTATCATGCCAAAATCAGCATTTAGACCACAAAAGAGACAGTATCCCTTAAGGAAAGATGCAGAAGTAGGAATCAAACCTATAATAGTAGCTTTACTTAAGGAAGGAGTACTGGTAGAATCTCCCGATTCACCATGTAACACACCCTTATTTCCTGTCAGGAAAGCAAATGGAGAATGGCGTATGGTCCAAGATTTACAAGCTGTAAATGATGCAGTAATACCTAGAGCACCTACGGTGCCAGACCCACACACCCTATTGAATGATTTGAAGCCTCAACGGAGGTATTTTTCTGTGGTAGATATTAGCAATGTGTTCTTTTCGATACCGATACACCCTGACAGACAACATTTGTTTGCATTTACATTTCAGGGAAAAGGTATACATACACGCGACTACCACAGGGATATTGTGAAAGTCCAACAATATTCTCCCAAGAGATGGCGAGCAACTTGGCATGATTTAGCCCACCAAGAGGCAGTCAGATTTTACTTTATGTAGACGACATCCTGCTGGCAGCCCCCACCCAGTAAGAATGCAGAGAAGATACCATAGCATTGTTACATTTTTTTAGCCACTCAAGGACATAAAGTAAACAAAAACAAGTTGCAGCTTTGGAGAAAGCAGGTTAAATACCTGGGATATGTAATATCCAAAGAAGGCAGAACATTAGATGAAGATAGGAAAATAGCAATTTTACAAGCACCCAAACTGACTACCAAGAAGGAAATGATGTCCTTCCTGGGTACGACTAATTTCTGTTGGAGTTGGATTCCAAACTATGCCTTGGAGTCTGCTCCACTGACCAAATTGATATACAAGAAGCCTATGGCAGCACAAGATTTATTACAATGGACACCAGAAGCAGAATCAGCTTTCTGCAAACTAAAACAATTGATAGCATCCTCATTAGTTTTAGGATTACCAAACTATCATAAACTATTTTTCCAAACTGTAGAATGTAAGCAAGGTTATATGACATCAGTGTTAACACAGCAACATGGGGACAAACAACGTCCCATAGCTTACTATTCATCACAGCTGGACCCAGTGGTGCGATCCCTGCCCCACTGTGTACAAGCAGTAGTCGCAGCTGCAATGGCAGTGCAGGCTTCAGCCTCAGTAGTGTTATTCCACCCTCTCACATTGAGAGTGCCTCATGCAGTCGCGATTATTTTACTGCAAGAAAAAGTAGCATATCTTTCTCCTGTTAGACATCTTTCCTGTATGACTATACTGTTGAGCCAACCTCATATGACAATTGAATGATGTACAACTTTGAATCCGTCTACCTTGCTCCCAACCCCTGCGGATGGCACACCACACAGCTGCCTGCAGGAGATTGAGCAAAAGACACTGCCTAGAAAAGATCTAACGGATGTTCCCTTGGATGATGCCGAGGTGACATATTACGTGGACGGCTCATGCAGAAGGGGTCCTACAGGGCAAAACCTAGTGGGGTATGCAGTAGTTTCTGATACTGAGATTTTAGAAGCAAAGTCTTTACCACACAACTTATCTGCACAAGCAGCAGAATTGATTGCCTTGGCAAAGGGTAAATGTGTGAACATTTTTACTGACAGCCAGTATGCTTTTTCTACTGTACATGTTTTTGTGCAACACTGGAAGAATAGAGGAATGATAACATCTACTGGTAAACCGATTAATCATGCGCAGTTTATTTTAGATATGTTAGAATCTATTCAGTTACCTCAGAAAGTAGCTATTTGTAAATGTGTAGCTCATACCAAGCAACAAGATAGGATTTCAAAAGGTAATGCAAGAGCTGATACAGCTGCAAAGCAGGCAGCTTCAGCTTCAGAATTTCTTTTGAGTGAGGAATTATAACCTTCTGAAATTTTAGATTTAGAAATGTTGAAAACAATGCAGACACTTACTATGAAAGTAGAAAAACAAAAATGGATAAGACGAGGAGCAATTCTTGAGAAAGGGCTGTACATTCTGATAACTATACTGATAACATTAATCTTTTTGCTGTGGCCTTTCCTCTTTCCAGCCACACAAGCTGAACTGAATAAACGAGATGCATTACTCATAGACTGGCATCCGAACTTTAACACTTACCAAGCAATTAAATATGTGTATGCTGAGACTTTTAATGTTTCAAATTGTTGGGTTTGTACAGCTATACCAACAGCATACAGGGGATTGTTAATGACTGCTGTCCCCCTAGGGGTCAATGAGACCTGGAAAATTTTGATTTTTGATACTACGACTGTGAAATCACAAGACAAAATAGCATTGTACCTGCCTGTTACACAAAAGGGAATTGTATGTTTTTACAAAAATGATACTGTTCAGGTGGGTTGGAGCAATTGTAATGTGACTGTTCCTTACAAGTGTTATACCAAAGCTAATAATGCAGGTTATATTTGTGATACAAACTATGACTCATATGTCAATCAATGCACAAAATGGTTGATGAAGTACAACATAATCCTGTTCTTTTTAAACAACTATCTATCATTGATAAGAAAATATTTCATGCAGGGCAAGTATATATTAATACTAAAGTAGAGAATTGTTATTTTGTGTGTGGGAAAAAGGCATACAAATGGTTACCTGAGAATTGGTCCGGCAGTTGTTTTTTGGGTTACCTGGTTCTGGCCATATGACACACTGCAGTTTTGCCTCAGGGAAGAATTTGAAATGTCAGAGAGGTCACCAAGAAACCTGGAAATTTGATCAAGAGACCTGAGAATCCAGTGGGATGAATTGAAGCAGGCTGGAGAAACCATAACTCCGTAAAAAAACAAAGATAAACTGACACACATGGACTTGAATGACACTATTATATCGTGGGCAGGTATAGCCCCTGCATATGGTGCAGTAAAATCAATTTGGGAGCTGAGGAAACTGTCCAAACTTCTCGAAGTAATGAGCAATGCAACTTTTTCTGCTCTCGAATTAGTGGCTGATGAACTGAACGTTATGAGAACTGTGGTGCTTCAAAACCGCATGGCTCTCGACTTCACCCTAGCGGCGAAAGGTGGTACGTGCACTTTAATAAAAAAGAAATGCTGTTTGTATATTCCTGACAACCAGCATGAGATAAACAACCATCTTGAGGTGATTCAGCAAGTGTCAGGTATGACCAAACCAGGCCCAAACCCACTGACAGATTTTTTTTCCAGAATTTGTTTGGGGGGTGGGGTAGCATCCTAATGAACATCTTGATTGCCATTTGTGTGGGATTACTCCTATTAGGAGTGTGTGTTTGTTGTGGTATTCCCTGCATGAAAAGATTAATTAAAGATTTTATAGACATGTCAGTTTCTGAGACTTTGTATCAAAGTACTGAATTTGAAGAACTGTTAAAAGATGAAACACTTTCATAAGTTTAAGCTGAATGACTCTCTTAACTGCAAATTCTGAACGAAAGAGGTTTGGAGAAGAAGCAAACTGTTTTTGCTTTTGAAAATAGAATAAAAGTATTAACAGGGGGGAAATGTTAGAAAAATATGTATTAATGTATATGTTTAGTGCTTATTAGAAGCTAAAAGGGTTAACACATTTCATTCTATTTTATGTACAGCTTAGTTTTGTATGAAACTACAAGATGCTTTTCAAACTGCAATATGCTTTCTGAAACTGCAAGATGCTCTCTGACCTAATATTTGCTAGCACAGCAAAATTCATGTTTATACCTTTTGGAAATTTACTGATAAGCAGGTGATTATCTGCTAGGTCAGGAAAATAATGAATAGAACAATACTGTTTTCTATAATGTTATTGAACTTGAACAATCAGCTCTGTTCATGTTATGAGAACATGCACATCTGCAGAAAAGATAGATACAGTTGAACAAAGACTGCTTGAAGAAATGAACTATAATATGTACTTGCTTTGTGCTCGAATTAGTCATAGTACCTTGAATGGTAACATTGCATAGTGAGAAGTTGTATCTGACTGGTGGTCATCAAGGCCACGTTGTTTTTCTTAGGAAGTTTTTTTGTAAACTTGATGTGCCAGCAGAAAATCATGGGCAAACAGCTGCTATGAAATAATATTGAAAGAACTTGTGATTTATTACGTCAGCTTAGTAGGCAATGTCTTGTAAGAAATGTATAAGAATGGCTTCACTTCCTGATTCTAGTTAGACTAACTCTGTATTAGCACATTTTTGTCTCCTTGCTGCAAGATTAAAGTGCCTTAACCTGAACCTGCCTTGTGTTGATTTTTTTGAAGTTGTTTTCCCTTTGACAGCAACCATATATAATTCAACACAACAAATGTTGTGGGGAAGAAGATCAATTAAAAACACTTGAAAGAAAATATGTGAGTGTGAGTGTGCATATGAATGGTGGAATGTGAACAACCACATTCTTTGCTGTTGATGTGCAAGACAGTTTTATAGCACTATCTGAGGGAATGAAGGTAGCTAGACATACCACTTTCTTAACACATGCAGTGAGGTTTTTTTTTTTTTTTTTTTTTTTAGAGTGAGGGCACCCAACTTTTGATCAGCTTATGTAGGGAGCTGCTGAAACCATTGTAATATAAAATATACATGTTCCACCTTTACCCGAACGTCAGCTCTATCTGTAACCTTTATCTGTAAACACAATTTAGAAAGACAGTTGTGAGTGATCTGTAATGAAACTGTGAATCTTGTAAAACTTGATACCCAAAATATCAGAAATGAAACACATAAAACTTACAATAATGCAAACAAAGAATGCTGCTGTTCTGAGCAATGCACAAAAGTCATAAAACAATGCTTTTGCAGCGTGTGCAAAGCCTCACATACCCCTTACAGCCATGCTAACCATATATACTAACTGAAATTACTGTACCTTAAACTTGTGAGAACTCTTGTTATACTTCAACCTCAGATTAAGTATGTATCTCCCCCGCCCACATTCATTAATAAATCCTCTTCATTTTGAGGTTTGAGGCCACATGTAGGGATGGAAAATGATGAAACTTGTACCCAGTGAGAGTCATTGTGGGCAGTTGTGCACTTCCGGGTCATGTTTTCTTTCTTGACTGGGCCCTTCAGGTTTAAGACTATCTAATAAACATTTTTTATCTAATAAACATTTTTTTTAAGTTTCTAGTTCTTTTGTTTTTCAAATTGAAACAGCAAGTTTGTTTATGTTGAACACCAGCAACAGAGTCTGTTAAAGTGCAAAACAACTTTGAAGAAGTTTATAAGACTCTTGATTCAGATTCCTCAACAGCTGAAACATCAGAAGATTTGTACAGGCTAAGCTATTCATTTTCCTGTCCTGAAGTAAATGAAAGGCAGTGCTGTGTAGCATTTTTTTTTTTATTTTTGATTATGTGGGCTTCGTATAGGTTTCATAATTCTCTAAGATAAACAAAAAAACTACAATTAAGTGGGATTTAATTTATAATAGCATACATTTTGTCCTTGCAGTGACAGACACCATTCATAGTAAATATTTTTCTAAACATGACTGGATGTTCTTCATATTGATCACTGCTGCAGTTGCCTTAGCTATATGGATTATATCCTGCCAAGGATATAACAGTTGGCCAGCTTCCAAAGCTTCAGGGTGCCTTCCATGTGCCCAAACTATCAAGCAGCTTGAACTGAGCTGCCTAACAGCCAAGTATGGGTGCTAAGCCCTTCAGAGCTTTACTGCCTCAAAGAGTATGCTCCTCTGAGGCTTCTGAGGATTGACGGACGGCTTGTGGTTTACTTAGCTGGGCAGATAAGTTCCCTTTTAGGAAAAACCTTCCATTTTCTTATTTTTACTGATGTTTTGCTACTTTCCTCCAAAGGAAAGTTATTTAAATCTAGGAGTGTTGTGATTTAATAGATTATCTCAAGACTGTAATGTACTTTTAAATGGAGCATCCATTTCTTTCAGTTTAAAAGTAGTGGTATCTAACTGATAAACTATTTTCTGTGGAGAAATTTTATTTATTGTAAGGTTGTGGGGCTGCCATAGTGATGGAAAGTACTTTTTACTGTGTGTTTCTCCAAAAAAGTATGTTTGTGGACTGGTAGTTTTACTAGCATTATTGTTTTTCTTCCCCAGGATAGAGGCACCATTTTTGGCTTTACCATGGACCAGATTATCACTCCAACAGGCAATCCTTCTTCCAGCCACAAAAAGAAAAAGCTAAGGAAACAGCCTTTGCCACCACAGCAGGCTAGCAATGTCTCTCAGCCACAGGTGGGTGACTATGTTGTGGTCATTGGCTGTACCACAGACCACTCATCTTTTACCTCAGATCCCTCTGGTGTAGCATCTGCAGCCACTATGGACCAAAGGTGAGCCACATCTTCTGTGGCTGTTGGGGGGGATCCCATTACTGGGGTTTTTCAGAAGAGAAATTACTTGGTGGAGACAAAAGATATTTTTAAATCAAGTTCTCCCATTCTCCCTTCCTGCTCCAAAGTAGTCAGTCACCAGAGATTCTTCAGAATTTGCTTGGGAAGCAGTTTCAGGAGAGGTAAACATATAAAATAAAGATTTTTTTAGTAAAGAATACTTTTTATTCGGTCACTCTAAAAGGTAAAAATAAGGAAGAAGAGTGAACACTTTGCAAAAGAAACACAGACAAGCTGATTTCAGAAAAGCATTTGAGGTTGGTCTTGCTGATTGTGGCTAATGAGGAACCAGAAGAAGTAACAGGAATCAACAAAACCAACCTGGAATGTTTTTCTGAAATCAGCTTTCTTTTGCAAAGTTTTCACTCTTCTTATAGGTTCATAGGTTCATAGGTTCATAGGTTCATAGGTTCATACTAGGCTATCTGCCCGAGGGCATTTACAAGCCTAGCCCATCGTTTTGTGGCTTAGGCCACCCCTTTAGTATGGGGAACTATACCCATTATTTTTCTGTGCCTCTGTCGAGCAGTGACACTGAGGTAATCCCTGGGGTATATCTGCGATCTCCCATCCATTGGTCAAGATTTCTCTTGAACAAGGCCAGCGAGGTGCTCTGCCTCACATGTACCGGGATTTTGTTCCACAGCATAGGGAGTCTTTGGGTGATGAATCTATCCCTCCAGCACGTCCTATTAATAGCCGTGTCAAGGTTTAAGTCTTCCGCCCTTGTGGCTCTGATGGATCTAGATTTTTTGAGGTGAAGCATATTCATCAAATCTGGGTTTGACATGGCCTTGTATGTTAGGCAAAGGTCACCTCTGAGCAAGCGGTGGCGACTGAATAGAGCTGGAGTTCTTTCAGTCGGGCAGCATAGGACAGATTTTTGAGACCCTTTATCCTTTTGGTGAGGAACTTTTGTGGCCTCTCCAGCTGCTGCAAGTGTCGGGTCAGATACATTCCGAATGGGGCATTGTACTCAATCATTGGTCTGATGAGTGATGAGTAAAGGGAGACTATGACCTCCCTTGATCTAGATGAGAATCCCTTCATGATAAGGTGGGCAATGTAGAAGGTCTTCCTAACTACTTTAGCTACATGGGTGTCGAATGACAGACTACTATCAACCTGGGTCCCCAGGTCCCTGATAACTTCTTCTGTGCTCAGTGGATTGCCACCTATTTGGTAGCTAGGGGTAACCTTGTTTTTCCCGAAGGGTATGACTATGCATTTTTGGCATTTAACTTTAGGCCGTGGCTCTGGCACCAGTTATCCGTTTCTGTGAGACCCTTCTGAAGGATATCTGTGTCAGATGTGTTTTCTACTATGGTGCCCAGTTTGCAGTCATCTGCAAACTTTGTCAGCCATAACCCTCCTGTGTTTGCTTGTACTTGGAAAAGTAGATGCCAAACAAGAGTGGGCCCAGGACTGAGCCCTGTGGGACACCACTTGTGACAGGCTTTGAGTCTGACATGGCGCCAGCAGCTCTGACCCTGTGGGTTCTGTCACTCAGCCAGTTTGCAACCCATCTTGTGATGTATGGGTTGACATTTAAGCTGATGAGTTTTTCAATGATACCCGAATGGGGTATTGTATCGAAGGCCTTAGCCAGATCGAGGTAGGCTGTATGGACTGCCTTTCCCTCATCAATGGCTTTGGTGACTGTTTCAAAAAGTCAACCAAGTTTAAAAGGCATGATCTGCCTTTGACAAAGCCAAACTGGGTTGGATCCAAAGTCTGCAAATTCCCTATGTCTTTATTTATGAGGTCCATTATGATCCTCTCCATGGCTTTGCAGATAAGGCTTGTCAAGCTAATGGGCGGTAATTTCCAGGGTCGGTGGAGGCACCGCCTTTGTGAAGTGGTACCACAGTTGCAGTGCGCCACTCCTGGAGTGCGTATCCAGAGGTAAGACTTTGATTAAACAGCTGTCCTAGCTGTGGGTTTAATTCCTCATTGAGTTCATGGAGCACACAGCCGGGGACACCATCAGGTCCCATGGATGCTGTGTTTTTGCTTTGGAGAGAGCAGTTCTCACTTGGGCGCTGGAGATGTTTGGGGGCTGCAATTGTTTGGTATAGATATCTCTCCTTTTGGGGGAGGGAGAAGTTTGCACTGAACCTGTCAGCCAGTATGTTGGCAATGTCTGTAGGATCAGTAATCTTCACATCATTTTGAACTAGATCTGAGCATATCTGGGAGTTTCCTCCCAGGTTTCTAACATAGCTAAAGAAGGCCTTATGATTGTCTTTTGAGTCTTTAGCCATTTTCTCTCGAAATTTGCTTTGGATGATTTTATGAGAGCTCTTAGTTTTTACTTATAGTGATCAAGGGTGTCTTACCTTTTAAGGATTTTGCTCTATCTTGTAGTAGCTTCCTCCTTTTGTTGTAGAGTTTGTTTATGGCTGGGGTCCACCAGACTGGATGCTTGCCTTTGGTACAAAGAGTCTTTGTTTTGCTTGGGATTGCCTTATCCATGCAGTCCTGCAGGTGCTGGTAGAAGGCATTTGTAAGTGATTCAGCGGCTTGAGTACTGTTTTCCATGCTCGGGGCCTTAAAGGAGACCACACTAGTCTTTAGAAGTGTGAAGTCGGCTTTTGAGAAGTTCTTTACTGTGGTCTTTTTATTTCAGGTGGGGTGGGATGAGGACCTCCAGCGAGATTAGTTTGTGGTCTGATCTCACCAGTGAGGGGTACACCTCCGGTGTTGAACATTGTGCTCCCATGTTCGTGATGATGAGATCAAGTATGTTATCTCCTCTTGTGGGGATGGTGACTAGTTGTTCCATGGCATTTGAGTTTATGAATTCCAGGAACTTTTGGGCTAGGGTGTTTGGGCTTGAGTAGTGTTCCCAGTCTATATTAGGGTAATTGAAGTCACCTAGTATGATGGTGTTTGGTGATACATTTATCCCCTCTAGTGTTTTCAGGAAGGCCATGTGAGGTTCCTGAGTTTGTGAGGGTGGCCTGTAACATGCTACAATTTGCAGAGCAGTCTTGCCTATGGTTAATTGCACCTGGATGGTCTCCGATGCATCGTGCGTTGCCACCAGTCTTGAGGTGTGGGTGTCCTTGATGAATATGGATACCCCCCCTCCTTTCTTGGTATTGTCCAGATTTTGGGGCCGGAACGCATGATATGAGGTAAAACCTGATAGCGCCGGGGTGCTCTCAGGAGCCTTGAACCAGGTTTCTGTCACAGCACAGACATCGATGTTCTCCATACTGAGAAGGGCCTCGAGTGCGTGCATTTTGAGATTTAGACTTCTGGCATTGAGCAGCATTACCCTTAGTTTTTTTCCTTTTTTGTGTTCTTTTTACTTAAAGCAACTGAATAAAAAGCATTTTTTATTTTAAAAACTTTTATTTTAAAAACCTTTTTTATATTTTTTTTTTGTTTACTTTTTATTCTTTAAGTAAAATATGGTCCCTCAAGAATGGAGTTAACCTGGATTTAGGTTGTTCAGGAAAGAATGAAAAGGGACAGAAAGGGTCATGAAAGAGAACATTTATTTTTTGAAGACTTATGTAGGGAATGCAAGGAGATATTTTGTTGTGTAGTCACTTTTCCTATATTGTAGAAATGCACTGAACAGATGTTTGTCTGAAGGCATACTTCAGAATGTTTGCTAGAATTTATAGTATTATTTTTTCTGCTGCATTTTAGTAAATTGTGATTTTTCATTACATCTTTTGATCTTTTGTGTCCATGCTAGTTTAATATCTCAGTGTTATTTATTTTTTTAATTAGTTAATTAAATATTTGTTCACTAGCTAAGCTGCGTTTTGGAGTTTAAGGTGAATGTAGGCATGCCTCTCAGCTGTCCAGAATTGTGTAGGATGTCTAGGTTTTTTGCCTCATATTTTTTGGTCCATTCCTTATGAAATTCCTGCTTTTTGTGACAAATGACAGGTATTTGGTTTTAAAACTTCATATTTCCAGAAAATGTGTAGTTGGTGCCAACAACATAACTGGCACCCATTCAGTGCTAGTTGTTCTCTGGTTTTACAATATTTGTGTATATTACTATCCTATGGCATTTCTTATTCCTCTGTCAAGGTTCATTTTTTGGCCATTCCAGCATGCCTGCCCATGAATCCTCCTCGTTTGAGGCCATCACATGTCAAAATATTCTAGATAGGGGTTTTGCATAAGATGCCTCCAAGTAAACCAGTGGCCCATCCTTCAGATCTTAATTTTCTGTTAGAGAAACTAACACTTTTTCCATTTGAACAAGCAAATTCAGCTGACCTGAGGTTCTTAACATGGAAAACAGTTGTATTGATTGCTCTGGCTTCTGCAAGAAGGATATCTGAGTTGCAAGTTCTCATGTTGAGTTAACACTACCTCATTTTCCACAAGGACAGGGTTTCTCTGAGAACGAATCCTTCTTTTATAACTAAAGTGGTATCCAAGTTTACTTTAAGTTAGGCTATCCATCTCCCTGTTTTCTTTCCTGAAATTAAAAAGGAGAGAGAAAAGATATTCCATGCCTTCAATGTCCACAGACAACTCAGTACTATCTTGACAGAACTAAATATTTCAGATCTTATGATCAATTGTTCATTTCTTCTGAAGGTAAGAAGAAGGGACAACCTGTGTCAAAACAGACTATTTCCAAATGGTTGTCTAAGGCTATTTCCTTTTATCATACCCACCATGACAAATCTGTTCCAGGCAGGGTCAAGGTCTACTCTGCAAGGACCGTGGCTTCTTCTATGGCTTTTTGGAAAAGGTTGGATTCTAGAAGTATTCTAAACACTGCTACTTGATCCTTTATGCATACTTTTACAAAGCACTATAAAATGGAATCCTTCTCTAGATCTAGATCATGCTTTGCTAGGACCAATCTCCAGGGACTACTGTACCATTCTCATTCCACCTCCAAATATAGTTAGTTATGATAATTTACACATAGCTAAGGCTGCTGCAGCAGTGATCAATATGAAGCACGCAGTACAGTTGCATAAGCTGAACTTACCATAACAGTAGTAACTCCTTCCCTCCATCCCCCTTATTTTTAGTGCTTTTTTTATGCCAGGTTGAGGACATTTACATTTTGTTATTCCTAACCTTGTCCTTGCAGGGCTCAGCTTTACTCTGTCTGCTGGCAGGAAGGCTCTGAAGGGCTTCACACCCAAACCTGTCTTTTAGTCAGGTCAGCTCAAGCTGCTTCACAGTTTGGATGAGTGGAAGGTGCCCTGAAGCTTTTGAAGCTGGCACACAGTTATATCCTTCACAGGACATAACCCATATAGCTAAGGCTACTGTAGTAGTGATCATCTGAACACCTACTGTTATGTTAAGTTCAACTTACACAACTGTACTTTCTTATTTTCCACCTCAGGAAAACACATTCTAGAACATTTTGTTGGATTTGTCTTGAGAGCTGGTTGACATAGTTCAACAAATACAAATCTTTTACTGCATTAACAATACGGAAGACTTAATGATAATCTTAATTAAAAATATCAAATAGATGCTGTAGAATAATGGTCAGAGAGTAAAGTAACAGAAGCGGATTAGTATAATAGAGGCAAATTATCCAAACACATAAATACAAGTTGGTAAGTTACAACACAAAATATCAGCCTGTTATCAGTAAATATTTTGTATTACAATACAGACCCAAAACTGTGCCCCCTATACTTTTAAACATAATTACTTCCTCTACAAAAATCTCTTTTCAGATAAATGTAATTCTGACACATTTCTATATACAGTCACATCAAGAAATATAATATATATGGTTATGATCAGGTCACATATCACAACCAACTTATTAATGTGTTTGAGAGACTTGCTCAAAAAATTCATCTTGAGTTAAGAAATTTACATCTCTATGTCTCAAGAGAAAAAAGCTTGTGAGGTGAATTTCTTGAATCCATTTCAGGAGAACATTATTAACAAGTGGTTATGACTGTTGACTAAATCATACTTTTTGTAGTACTTGGAGAGTCAGCTGCCCTGATATGCAACTTACCAAAAAAAAAGATAGGACCACAATGTATTTTTTTCATTGTTGGAATAAATAGCATACTTAATGCTGTCACAGACACTGGGTGATGGCCTAATGCCACCCAAATGAATTGACTGTTTTAAAAGCTATTATATATGCTACTGTGCCACACCTTTGAGTGTGTGTGTGTGTGTGTGTGTGTGTGTGTGTGTGTGTGTGTGTGTGTGTGTGTGTGTGTGTGTGTGTGTGAGAGAGAGAGAGAGAGAGTCAGAGAGAGACAGAGAGAGAGAGAGAGAGAGAGAGAGAGAGAGAGAGCACAAAATGGTATTACAGCTCTTAAAGCTGTGAAAATATTTAATGCACTATTCCGTGGGGGCTGCTGTTAATGATCTAGTGTGGGATTACAACATCACAGCACTGAAAGGTGCTTAGCAAACTTTGCTTAGCACATTTCCTTTGTCATAAAGGTGCTTAACAAAGTTATCATATATAGTCCTGCTCAAATTGCTAGTTGAGCACTATTAAGTGCTTGAAAAGGTAGCAAAAACTTTTAAATGTGTCTGTGCAAAGGTGTATGTGGCTAGACATCTTAAGATTCCTGTGATTGTTTGGCTAGTACTTTTCTATAGTTCTATGTGCCTATGTTATACATTTTGGAGCATAATTATGGCACTCCATGGACTAGATTAATTTGTTGTACAGAGAAAGAGATAGAAGACAGACAGACAACTAAAAAACAAAAATTAATATACACACACAAATGCACACATACACAAGCACACACAGCTAGGAAGATTGATAGACAGAAGTTTGTTAGAAAGCAGTATATAATAAGCATTTTCTAGACTGTTTTTATTTTGTTTGTGTTATTATATGTTTGTTTTTTATAGGCATTGCACCTATTAATTGCCCACTTCTTTGTTTTCTTAAGTAGTCTCCTTCTTACTTCTGGCCTTCATTGAGAACAATCATAGGCTTGCCTAGCCTTGTGACTTGTATGTTGCCATTAAGGAGGAGGAGGGTATCATTCTTGGTCTGTTCCTCAAATAAACTATATATGTGGTGTGTATTCCTATGGAGGTAGTCCCTCAAACTGCTAAATAACATTCATTAAAATACTTGTTCTCTTGCTTCCATTCATTTCAGGCAACCACTGCTGGTGCTACAGGTCTCAGGATGGTCCTCCTCTGGATCTTATGTACACCTTTATTCTTACTGGTGCAGCAGAGGTAAGCATAGCTCTTCCATGTCATTGTGCTGTGTGATGTATAGTCCATGTGATAATGCCAAATGTCTAATCAAAATATATATTTATTTATTAATTTGGCTGGCTGGTTGATTGGTGACTGATTGATTGTGTGAATGACTGATTAATTGATTAATTTGTTTTGTTTTGCTAGATGGGTAAATGGGCTTGTCTTAGAGCTCCTTTCAGGTATGACCCTGCCAAAAATGGCACATGACAGCAGATATTTTAACATTGCCAGATTTACAATAAGTTTGCATCAAATACACAGAATACAGAGTTTCTCTGACAAACACTCACACATCTAACAAACAACTTCTAGACATCTACAAACCAACAAAAAATACAGGAAAGTCCCTATATAAATTCTCTGTCGCTCATGCCTGGAATGCCCTTCCCCTTAATATAAGAAGTATTCCCCACCACACCATCTTCATGTAAATACCATTGCACATGGAGTTTATTGCTGTCCCTGTATATATTTTTGCATACAGAATTTATTGCTGTTTCTGTACTGTCATTCTGCAACTAGAACACAACTGTATAAAATAGTAGTTCTTGTTTTTTTGTTTTTTTGTTTTTTGATGTGTAACTTCTTGATACTATACAATTGTAAATATATCTCTTTTTGTAATATTGTTACTTGTATCTGGAGCTTTTCTCATCGGGTCTCCACTGAAAATGGGCCCCTGGCTCAGTTGGACTAACCCGGTTAACAAATGGCAATAAATAAATTAATAGAGTGTTGCTAGGATATCTGCAACATATGTAAGAGTAACGGAGAGAGTACTTTTACTGTACAGTACAATAATAGCAGTTCCCAGTATTTCAAATGGTTAAACTTACTACGTTTACTCACATGTTGGTAATAATTCCAGTATGTACAATGAAGTGCGTGTGTGTGTGTCTTTTTGCTTTTTCTGGTTAGGGGTCGCCACAGCGGAACTCCGGTCTGCTAATGATTGCCGGGCCTAACGCACAACCTTCAACGAAGGAATGCCCATTCACGCATATCGTCACACAGTAGATGCTCTAACTGAGAATATGGCATCATTTACTGTGTATTGTTACATTCCATAATTTTGATCTGAATTTCCATTTACTCTTCCAATAGGTGACATATAAAGGTCAGATGAGAACAGAAGTAAGGGAAAACAACCATCAGGAGACCAGTGCTGAGATGTGTTGAAGAAATAAGCTGAGAATGAGCGCACAGAATAAGTGAGCAGTTTAAGGAGTCCAAGTATTAAAGGTGTTTAGGAGATGGCTTTCTATATGGATTAGGTAAGTGACAAACCTCAGTTCGCTTGCATCACTTTGGCTTAAATCTTTTCCAGTTGTGAAATGAAATATATGAATCTATACCTATCTATTCCATACATTAAGCATTCCTATATCTTTTTCTTTTACTTCCAAAAAGTTCAAGATATAAGGTAAATGATGTTACGACCCTGTAACTAATAAGATGCAAAGTCCCATGCAGTCAAACACACAAAATATCTTCCCAACAAGTAGCTAAATTTGTCAGCAGATGACTTCAGTCTAATGTTTCCCACACTACTCAAAGAGATTTTAACTTGGTACTACATGCTTCGTAATTCCACAAAAAAGGCACCATTTAGGGATACAGTCAATGCTCATAATCTCAGGTTTAAAATCTTCTGCATTAATTGGGTGACTGATTTTGTCAAGGCCAAGGTAGTTGCTATAGTACTCTGTAGTCTATCATAGCTGTCTAATTAGTTTATCTTAGCCGGCATGTAGTAAGAATGCATTTAAAGGGCCAGACCTTGAGTAGTCTGTATCTATATCTATAGGCTACATCCACTGCTTCACTAATCAATTCCCAAAAAATAAACCAATATTTTGTCATCAGTTTTTAAGTTTAATATTTAGACTTACTCATTAAGTGTGCTAAAGTTACTCATTTCTGACTGTAGAAAAGATGTTCTAAGTTCCACTCCCTTATGCCTAATCAGTGCTTGGCCTCAGTTCCCAGTAATACAAATTCTCTTCTATTTTGTCATAGATGGTATTCTGGATTAATTCCTATTGGTTTAGTATAGTTCACAGGGTGCCCTAAAATGCAACACAAAATCTTGTTAAAAGATGCCAAAGATATTCAAGTGAAACATCAAAGCCTGTAATAATAATTAAAATATCACCCATGAATAAAATGTGTTTAAGGGTAATCGTTAACTGTTTGCCTGGCTTTACATTTCTTGAGCTTGTCTGACCCCCTGAGTTAATACTTCAACTAAGCAGAATTGTAACAAAGGCTTCCACTGCCTGGCTTACCTTTCAGACACTGTTTCCTAGAGTAATCCTGATCTTTAATGTATGTTGTTAGGATACAGTGTTTAAGGTATTGACAACCTGTGAGGGAACCAAAATATGTTGACATCTCTCATTGACAGACTCCATAAATTAAATGGCTGTTGGGCATTATGTGAGACTATCATGTAATACATTAAACATTAATCAATAATAAATTGCAACACAAAGAAAAGTGTGTCATTTTATTGCAGTCCCATGTACCTTTGCACTTTACTTACGCTTCAAGGCACCAAATGCACATAAATCATTACATTTGCATATAAAAACTAGGTCAGTGCAAATATTAGCTAAGTATTTTATTGCTTAATAATTCCACAAACAATTCCATGTGAGTACTTTTTATTTACTATGATCCTTCCATCCCCATTTCATGCTATATTCTGGCATAGAAAAACATCATTTTTAGTCATTCGTTTCAGTATTTTTTTATAAAATATTCACAGTATTTATGTGACAAATACTGATTCAACTCATTTTAACCTTAGCTTAACCTAGTTACAAAGGACAATTTTTTTTGCAATACTTTCAAAGTTCCTTAGAATAATTTTCAGGCCAGTATCCTTTGATGGTTAACTGTGTGTTATGAATTGGATGGGCTAATAGCATAAAATTCAAGGAAACAGCAGCATATTGACTGAATGGACATCAGTCTACATTTATCAATATGGTACTGGCAATAGGAAATGTTTCTTTCAAAATAAATCTTATTTTTAGTTATATCAACGAACAAAACAGAAGTAAAATATTTGCTGAAATTTGTCAGCTGGAACATATCAGATGTATATGTTTATTATGATCCGAATGGTTTAAAACTAAACAAGAAAACCATAGATATAACCAGGATTTTTGGAATTACATTCCAGCTTATGCACCACAGTACACCATCTTCCAAAATGTAGTCCTCCTGCAAAAGTGGTGCCCTTTCACCTGCTGGAAGTAGTCCATTGTTTCTTGATAGCATGTATTTTCAGTACTATTAATTTTGCTACTTTTCTTTCTTTCAAATAAAAGCAAGTTGTGGAGTTGACAGTAGAGGTATATCATGTTCCTGAATAACCAGCCACAGTATCTCAGAAAGGATCTCACAAAAATGTAACAATAATAATAATAATGCTAGCCAGTGGATGGAGAATAGGATATTTACATTGGGGCTGATATCCACGCCCCTTATAAACAGAGGTAGCTTATAAATAACTGGCCCTCAATGTCAATTTTGGAAATCATTATCCTTTCTGGAAAATGTGGCTAGGTTTAGAAAGACCACACTGGGCCATTAACCTAGCAACAATATATGAAAATATGAATCTAAATGGTGAATGCCATGACATAGTTGCCATATCTCTGGCGATTCCACAAGGACTCATACCTAAGTGGAATTTTTACTCCCAAACACCAAAATAAGATTATAACAGAGGCTTTTTTTATTTAGTAGCTAAATACTCATTAAAATACCAAATGGTGCCTGTTACAGTTAAAAACTATTCCGTTTTAGGTTTATACAAACACAACTTCACCCTTATGTAATGTGTGTTACTTTGAATGTGCTTATATTTGCAAGGGATGATATCATGTTTCTATTGGCAGGAGGATTGCTTTTATGAAGAAAAGTATACACATTTTTATTTGCTTTATAATATCAATTAAATACTGCCCAGAGGTGTGAATACTGGCTCTAGATGATGGTCACTATTGACTTGACACACCAAACTCATGTGAATAAATGTGAAAAAAGACGATTGTGGATTGATCAATGGAGGATGTGGAGAAGTACTGCTTTCCCTCCCTGTACCAAAAGAGTGTATTCCTCACAGAAGCTAAATATGACACACACCAGAAAACTGGCAATGACATGACTATGCGAACCAGCATTCGTTGCCTACATGTAAGACACTATATATTTCCAGTACCCATTGACAGTCCTTAATAAAAGCTTTCAATGAATTCTACTTAAAACCCCAATATAATACTGCATTTAATATAGTAATTTGACCCCTAAGGACTAACATACAGCTAAGTTTTAAAATTGTGCTATTTTACTTGGATCCACTACAAATGTCCACGTGCTAGTAGCTCGCAACACCATCACTGCCACCTGTGCAGAATATGAAGTGCTCTAACTCCCACCAACTTGATCTCATGTAAGTACTTAGGCCTCCTGAAACCTCACCCTGTAAAACTATATAGCCCTACCAGAGCCCTAACTCTACCCTAAGATTCCCACCCAGTTCCTAACCTGACTCCTTACTCCCTTATCCTAAAACACCACTCCCTCCCTTAATCCAAATTACCCAATTGTTTTGTAACCCTAAAACTCCCCTTTCTTTTCCATAAATATAAGAATTTCTTGATGCTCCCTAACCATAAAACTCCTCTACTACTCAATAATCCTAAGAATCCTTTCCTACTTCCTAATCATAAAACTTCCTTCCTGATCCCTAACCACAAAACCCTTCTGCTTCTAAACCTAAATCTCATTTCCAATTGCTGTCTTAATCTACAATCTAACCCTGACCCACTCCCTCCCTAACTTCTTCCATGAACTCATATTCAAGTTCAGGTGTGAGAGACAGCCTATATGACCTACAAGATGCTTGGCTCCCTGGCTTTGAGACAGTGACCTTCAAGAACTTGGAATATGAGCACCTGTCATAAAGCCATTTTACTCATGTATACACTTGTTTTTGGTGATGACATCTTTCTGGGTTCAGATAGGGTCACATTTCTGGAGAAGTATACAAGATGCTTGCATTTAACGTAACAGTGACTCACAGACAGATATGTTTTGGCATGTAAATAAGTCTCTACAGTGAAGAGAAGTACTATACTTGTCCTACTGGACCCAACTTAACAGCGCATAGGAGTGCTTAATAAAAGCACCTAAATGGCACCTAAGTTTGAGTCTTGTACTTGGGAAATACTTAACAAGCTTATTTTTTCACCACATTTAGGAGCATAATCATGGCACTCCATGCAATACAAATAAATTCTTAGTAAAGTGTATTGTACTTGGCATACAGTGTAATAACACCGATGTCCTACTGTATAAAACAGCTGTCTATCACACTGTATCGAACATTTGTCTACTATGGCATGGTTACTTTAATGCTTCTTTGTCTTTACAGATGCACAAATCATTCCAAATGTTTTCTTTCCTGCACTAATTCCTTGTGTATAAGAAACAAACTCAGTTTACAGTAGGTCTGCCATTGAGGTGATTCAAAGATCTGTAGTTTTCTCCCTAAAAATGATCAATCAATCCATTGAAGGCAATGATATATTACATTCCATAGAAACTTTTGAAAGAGAAATTGTAAAACTGCAAAAAATCAGAAAAATATTTAACATCAGGAACTAGGCATACTTCAGGGGGATATATTTCCATAAGAACAAGATATCTGATTAAGGTGAAAGACAAAAAATATAAGAAATTGTAGAGGTTGAACTACAACTTTGAAAACTGAAATAAACAAGCTGGACAATTAGATTAAGTGTAGCGTGAGACAAGATCAAGACAATTTGAAGAAAATGTATATAAAGACATTGAGCATAATTGAAACATTTTTATAGATACATATGATATGGAAAGAGTAAAGACACACAACTTGATAAAGTGTGTGCAGATTCTAAAATGTATTCTAAGACACAACAAATTATAGATATATTTACAAAATCTTATGCAAAACAGTTTGGCTCCACAAAAGGGGTGATAAGTTGTCAGAGTGAAATCCAGGTAACTCCAGATACTGGAATGAAATTAAATTATATTGAAAAAGAACTGCGCAAACTGGATCCAAACAAAGCACAGGGAGGAGACAGAATTAGTAACAATGACCTGAGAACACTTCAGCAAGAACTTACAGTACCATTATATCTATTATTCACTAGGTCATATAAATATGGGGAGATTCCTCAAGATTGGAGACATGCGCTTATTAAGCCTGTCTTTAAGGGAAAGGGTAGTAGGACAAACCAAAGTCATATAGACCCTTAAGTCTACTTTCATGTTGTGGAAAAAAAATGGAGAAGGTAATATTAGATAAGTTATTGTCAGAACCGGATAGGTTGGGACTTGAAACCATATATCAGCATGCATATGTTGAAAATAGATCTATTACCACCTGTAACATGATGTTCTATAACAATATAATAACAGCTTTGAATGAAGAATTGTGCTGTGATGTAATTTATATAGATTTAACTTCAGCATTTGACAGGGTCATACAAATAACACTGATCAATAAATTAGTACAACTAGATATTGATGTATGGATAGCTGCATGGCTTACAAATAGGACATGGCAAGTATCATATAGCAACTGGACAGGGGTAATACTTGCTTACAATCAGGGTGTCCTATAAAGCTCTGTCGTAGGCCCTTACTTGCTTAGATTGCATCTTTCAGACCTAACTTTTTCATCGGAGGTGTTCTATAGTCTATATGCAGATTACCTGAAATTGAGTAAATTGATTACATGTGTTACAGATAAGGCATGTTTGCAAATAATTTGACTAATTTGACCATTTGGGCACAGGAGAATAATATGCTGATAAATACATCAAAAACTAAGCATATGAGATTTGGGAGACATAAATTGAAAGGTGAATATTTAATACAGCACACAGTGATTGAAACTGTAGACTCATTTAAGGACCTGGATATATGGGTAGATTCAGCTATGAGTTTTTCTAATCACATCAACCAATTGGTTAATGATAGTTATAGAACTATAGGTTGTATAAAAAAGATTTATAAAGTCTGGGAAATCAAAAATAATGAAGTCATTGTTAATTACATTAGACCCAAACTTGAGTATGGAATAACAGTATGGAAACCCTATAAGAAAACAAGCATGAGTAAACTGGAATGAGTACAGCAGAAATATACCAAGGGTATCCATGGATGTGAACATTTATTTTATTATGAAAGACTAAAATATCTGAACTTGTACAGTGTCTCTTACAGATATCTAAGATAGATCTTATTCAGGTAAATAGGGCATTAAGAGACAACTACATGTATATAGAATATTTAGAGACAATTACCTCTGGGAATGTTTGGGGTAATCAAAAAGTACTAGTGAATCATCAGACAACCTATGTAAAATATTCAATAGGAATGAGAAATGTACTAATTGGTTCTCTGATAGAGTAGCCAATGGATAGATAGACTACCAAATCACATTAAACCAAGTATTAGTTTAGATATTATTAAGAACAGCCTGGAAACTTATTATGGGAACAAATGTTTTGGTATATTGGCAAGCTAGAAGGGCATTAATGCCCATGCTTGAAATATTTGTATGTATGTAAGTACACGTATGCATGTAAGCACTATATACCTTATTAAGATTCTTATTCTGTTCCATCTTACTTTGGTTACCTTTCACCTGAATATAGCTGCATTTATTCTTTTATCTATCATCTGACTGAGTTATTGATTGTGCTGCTTTCTGTTTACTTTGTAATAAAATCCCAACCCACAATAGAACTGTTTCGCCCTGTAATGTATCAGCAGAAGGCAGGGCTGGATTACATGGAATCAGGAAGTAATTGGACAGTTTGCTCAACTTACAGTAAACAGAAGCAAGAGTTTATTAAACTTAATACATACAGTTATACTTGAAATAACTAAAGTAAAAACTACACATTTTAAAATAAGAAAGGCTACTTTGCAGGATTACAGCATAATTGTAACAAAACGAAATTGCAAAAAAAAAAACTTTGCATTTGATCTTTGATTTGACATTGCCTAAAAAAGGCTCTGTGGGAAGGACAATGTTTTAGGCAATATTTGAAAGCTTAGAATGGACAGATGAAAACCATCCTTGGCAAAGCAATGTGGTCTGTTGACTATATCCTTACATGCAGAGAAATATTGTATCCCCTGTGACGAGTGGGGAGAGATGGGCGAAGGCTGCCAGCCTAGTCAAATAGAATTTGATATATAATTCTGGCATTTGTAAATACATATAAAATACAGGCATGTTTTCTTGAGTGTAAAAGAATACTGTGAAATGTGGAACTGCAAAATATGTGACAATATTGCACTCTACTGGCCCAGTGAAGCATGTTGTGACCCTTTCATGTTAGAATTTGGCTCCAGTGCGTCTGGATGAAGGTTTCATGCCCATTGTTTTAAGGCTAAAGTTTATGATCAGAATTTACATGTGGAAGGTGCTTTATTGGTCTGGTTTCTGCTAGAGTGTATATGTGAAATGCCTTTTATTGTTGTAAGTTTTCGAGCAGGTGTTAGATTGCTAAATAATGCAGTTTGTTTGCCTGGGAAAACCTAAGTGTCAACATGATGTAATTTGGGAGGGACCGAGCAGACATGTTTGTTAGTAATGTTATATACTATTTCTCACAAGAGACTTGGAGAATTTTGATCTTGGATAACTAACTCAGCACTCTGCCTAAGCTCACATGTAAGTTTCTAGCACTGTGATTTCTTGTAGGAATAGTTAAAGCTAGTAAAGATTAATTAGGTATTTCTCTTTGAAATCAGACCTGTTCTGCTGTATTATTTACATTTCTGTGTGATCTCTGAACTCTTAGATATCTCTGTGGTGTAGTAGTTTTGTCTTGTGTTTTAATTATTTATTATTAAATATTGTAAAAACCTTTACCTGTGGCTGGCTTGTATAGAGATACGCTCTAGAGTACATTGCATATTTATAGAGGTTATCGTAATAGGCCACTCTAATAAGCCTTAGACTGTATAGTCACATTACCAATTGGATAATAATATCGCACAGTAATAATTGGACACCCTTTTAGGGGCCTTTTAGTAGCTGATATTATTAGCTGGGTGGTGGCAAGAATTACTACCATATGGTCTGGGTAATGGGGCACAGCTGAAGAACCTGTGGCAGCCTTTTCCCAGGAGAGTCTGTGTGGTTGTATAACCTCTTCTCAAAGTGTGTGTGTGGTGTGTCAACTACCTGGCTGGGACACGAAGCACTGGTTGGACAGAGAGGGTACTGGAGGTTTTAGCTTGCCCAGCTAGGCTGAGATCTGGACCCTATAGCTGTGCCAATGGGGAGTCTTATTGGGGACCTGATGAGCAAGGGAGCAACCAGCCCCAGAATGAGTGTGATCTCTGTGTGCACTTAAGGGAAATTGTACTTTACTATGTGTATTAGTTATCCTTTCCTCTCTTCTAGGAAACGACTTCCCTGGTATTAGTGGTGAGGATTGAGGCTCCTTGATTGCTGGGCCAGGGCACGGTCATCACAAGTGTTTGGCAGTGGTGGGATCTACTTCACATACTAATTGGCTTGTAGTGGTGTGGGTAGAGCGAATTCCTGTAGCTTATGTACAGTGATCTCTAGTAGTGTTTTGTACTCTAAAACAGCCATGCAGTGTATACTCAGAATTCAGATCACAATTGTTTTATTTATTTTGTTAGCGTAATGTTAGTCAGGGTGAGCAGGCAGCATGTCAGCAGAAGAGTATGGAAAGCTGACAAGGAGCCAGCTGGTGGCGATGTGCCAGGCTAGGGGAATGGTGCATGGAAACCTGACTAAAGACCTGATTGCAGCCTTGGTTACAGCTGCATCAGAAAACAGCAGCCTGGAGGACAATCAGACTGACAGTGGAGATACAATACCCTCGGAGAATGGACAGCTCAGCCTTTCTGCAGTGGACTTAAAAATCCAGCTGGAGCTAAAGAGACTTGAGTTGGAGGCCAGGCGTATGGAACTAGAAGCAGCCGAGAAAATGAGGGGTCTACAAGCTGAGGAAAATGAATGGCAGAGGAAGCATGAGAGGGAAATGCTGACTCTTCCCCAGAGTCATGGAGATAATGTGGAAGGGTGAAACAGGACCCCAGAAGCACAAAAGGTCAGTAAATTTCTTCCACGGTTTAAAGAGGGGGATAATTTTGATAGCTTCATTCATATGTTTGAGTGGGTATGTAAACAGTATGAAGTTGACCAAGGGCTCTGGGTACGGTTTCTGACCCCCTTACTCCATGGTAAAGCTGTAGCCTCTTTAGCAAAAATGCATGACACTGACTGTTTTGATTACACTGCTGTAAAAAGACACTTGTTGGAATGTTTTAAGCTAACACCTGAAATGTATAGGAAAAAAGTTTTGTGAACATAGACGCAAGGTAGATGAAAATGTATGTGAATATTATTATTTACTTATTTATTTATTGACATTTGTTAACCGGGTTTGTCCAACTGGGCTTGTGGCCCATTTTCAGTGGAGACACGAGGAGAAAAGCTCCAGTAATACATTTTAAAACAAGTACAATTTTAAACAATATTGATATAATAGCAGTTAGAGCAAAACAATTCACATATGTTGGGATACATGCATAAAGTTAAAGTTGCATTAAAAAGAAGCTAAGTAACAATTTTACATTGATATAGTTCAATAGGTCAACAATGAACATTTTTTGTTTGTATAAAAGTGTGCAACGGCATAGTAGACACATTGGAGAGAGAGGTGTAATGAGGTACTAAGTATGGTCTTTTTGAGGGTACATAAAGGGAAGGAAGACTAGGTAGGGTCATGGCAAGGGCAGGTTCTTGAATTGAGAAAATAAGCTTTTAGTTCATTTGTAAAGTGTGAGGTGTGGGAAATTGAACGTAAGTCAAGGGGAAGTTTGTTCCAAGCATGGGCAAGGGAGTGTTTGTAGAGTAGTTTGCCTACTGATTTTTTTGGGTGGTAGGTGTCAAGTAATTGTTGATTAGAAGTATGGAGGGTCCGGGATGGGATGTAGATGGAGACTAAGGAAGATAGAGATGGACAGAAGGAGGGTTTATAAAGAATAGAGTGTAGCATATGAAATTGATAAGATAGCAGAAACTGGGAAGTTCAAGCCATTGAAGAGAGTTTAAAGAAATGTAGTGGTGTGAGTTGTATGGTGAGTTAGTAATGAATCTGGCTATTTTATGGTAAGTCTGTTGCAGTTTGTTTAGAGTGGAGGCCTGGATATTGGTAAGAACTGGGGTGGCGTATAAGAGGGAGGGGAGGAGGAGTGCTTGGCCCAGGGTAAGTCTAGATTCAGGGGTTAGGAATTTTTTTGTTCCGATATAGCAGACCTAGTTTCTGGTTTGTTTTTTTATACATTGGAGTATGTGTAGGTTGAACTTGAGTTCATCATCGATAATGACCCCTAGGAGTTTTGTGTGGGTGTCAGGTTGGATATTTGTATTGTTAGAAGATGTAATAAAAAGGGAGGTTTTGTGATGAGAAAGAGAACGGAGAAGGAAAAGTAGGAGTTTGGTCTCTTTGGGATTTAGGATCAATAGGTTGTGAGTGAGCCATTGTTCAGTGGATAGTAGGGCCTGTTGGGTCAGGGAGTGTAGTTCAGGAATGTTATTTGAGATGGATATAAATGTGGAATCATCGGCATACTGAATAAGGGAGGATTCTTTGCATGAGGTGTAAAGATCATTGGTGAAGATGTTAAACAAAAGGGGTCGCAAGATGGAGCCTTGGGGTACACCAGTGGAGATGGGAAGGAAAGGTGAGGAGGATGAGAGCCATTTGACAGATTGTTACCTGCCAGATAGGTAACTATTAAACCAGGCAAGTGCAGAGGGGGATAGGTGGAGATTTGTGAGTTTGGCAGGGGCGGCTTGTGGCATTGGGCTGCTGGACTGCAGCCCCCTCAAAATAAAAAATTGAAAAAAAAAATATTTTTTAAATTTTGCGGACTTCACGCATGCGCAGTAGTCCCGACTACTGTCAGTCTATGCGCATGCTCCAGGCAGTCCGGCAGTCCCCATAGGGGGACACAAGGAGATGAGTGCACAGACTCACTGGGATTATGTGTCGCGTCCTGACAGCAGTCAGGACAGTCTCGTCGTCGGGAAGGAGCTTTGCTTGGGATCTTGCGGGTCTTTGGAGTATTGCGCGGGCAGGATGTACATTAGCTGGATATATTCAGGTAAGTGTATGGTGCTTTTTACTGGATTGACTTTACGGTGTGTTTGTGCGTGTGTGTAAATGCCCCAGGTGCTCATGGTGGTGTGGTAGGGAATACCTCAGGCTTGAACCCTGTACCCTGTATGCAGGTGTTAAAGACTTGAGTTCCCTACCCACCACCATTTGTAAAAAAAATGCAGATTTTTGCCTCATATTCAATCTGATCTGTTCCTCATAATATCTGTGGTTTGTAAATGCTGCAATGCTTGATATTTGATGTTGCACTGGTAGCATTGTTGCCTCACAGCTGAAGGTTCTCAGGTTTGATTCTTGGCTGGGGTTCCTTCTTTGTGGGGTCTGTTATATTCTCCCTGTGTTTATATGGGTTTGTTTTTATTTGATGATGCACTGGTAGTATTGTTGCCTCACAGCTACAGGTTCTCGGGTTTGATTCTTGGCTGGGGTTCCTTCTTTGTGGGGTCTGTATCTTCTCCCTGTGTTTGTGTGGGTTTGCTTTTGTGTCCTCCCATGTTACAAAGACATGTCTTTGACATTATTTCTTCCTGGGCCTCTGCTGAAAATTGTTTTTTTGTTCCAAGTCAGACTGTCCTGATTAAAAAATGTTAAATAAAATTGACAGGCATTTGAATTTCAGACTTAAGGGTTTCTGAATGCTTAATTCCTTGCATATTTGATGGTGCAGTGGTAGTATTGTTGCCTCACAGCTATAGGTTTTCTAGTTTGATTCTTGGTTGGGGTGGCTTCTGTGTGGAGTCTGCATCTCCTCCCAGTGTTTGTGTGGATTTGCTCTGGTGCCCTGCCATTTTACAAAGACGTGTCTGCAGTATTAATCTCTGCGTCTCTGCTGAAAATTGTCTTTGTTCTGTCAGCAGTAAAATTGACAGGCATTTGAATTTCAGACTTCAGGTTTCTGAATGTTTAAATCCTTGCATATTTGATGGTGCAGTGGCAGTATTGTTGCCTCACAGCTATAGGTTTTCTGGTTTGATTCTTGGTTGGGGTGGCTTCTGTAGGGAGTCTGCATCTCCTCCCAGTGTTTGTGTGGATTTGCTCTGGTGCCCTGCCATTTTACAAAGACGTGTCTGCAGTATTAATCCCTGCGTCTCTGCTGAAAATTGTTTTTGTTCTGTCAGCAGTAAAATTGACAGGCATTTGAATTTCAGACTTCAGGTTTCTGAATGTTTAATCCCTTGCATATTTGATGGTGCAGTGGTAGTATTGTTGCCTCACAGCTATAGGTTTTCTGGTTTGATTCTTGGTTGGGTGGCTTCTGTGTGGAGTCTGCATCTCCTTCCAGTGTTTGTGTGGATTTGCTCTGGTGCCCTGCCATTTTACAAAGACGTGTCTGCAGTATTAATCCCTGCATCTCTGCTGAAAATTGTTTTTGTTCTGTCAGCAGTAAAATTGACAGGCATTTGAATTTCAGACTTCAGGTTTCTGAATGCTTAATTCCTTGCATATTTGATGGTGTAGTGGTAGTATTGTTGCTTCACAGCTGTAGTTTTTCTGGTTTGATTATTGGTTGGGGTGGCTTCTGTGTGGAGTCTGCATCTCCTCCCAGTCTTTGTGTTGATTTGCTCTGCTGCCCTGCCATTTTACAAAGACGTGTCTGCAGTATTAATCCCTGCGTCTCTGCTGAAAATTGTTTTTGATCTGTCAGCAGTAAAATTGACAGGCATTTGAATTTCAGACTTCAGGTTTCTGAATGTTTAACTCCTTGCATATTTGATGGTGCAGTGGTAGTATTGTTGCCTTACAGCTATAGGTTTTCTGGTTTGATTCTTGGTTGGGGTGGCTTCTGTGTGGAGTCTGCATCTCCTCCCAGTGTTTGTGTGGATTTGCTCTGGTGCCCTGCCATTTTACAAAGACGTGTCTGCAGTATTAATCCCTGCTTCTCTGCTGAAAATTGTTTTTGTTCTGTCAGCAGTAAAATTGACAGGCATTTGAATTTCAGACTTCAGGTTTCTGAATGTTTAACTCATTGCATATTTGATGGTGCAGTGGTAGTATTGTTGCCTCACAGCTATAGGTTTTCTGGTTTGATGCTTGGTTGGGGTGCCTTCTGTGTGGTGTCTGCATCTTCTCCTTGTGTTTGTGTGGGTTTGCTCTGGTGCCCTGTCATTTTACAAAGACGTGTCTGCAGTATTAATCCCTGGGTCTCTGCTGAAAATTGTTTTTGTTCTGTCAGCAGTAAAATTGACCGGCATTTGAATTTCAAACTTCATGTTCTTCAGAATACATAGTAGCACAACCTTTTTTTTCTAGCAATTTTCTAAGTTTATAAGATGAATATTTTAAATTTGTCCCTATTGTTGGGACTGTATTCCCCCATTATTGGCTTCGTCCAGGTTTTTGTGCTAAGGTTGACAGCTATGGCAAGAACTGAATTCACTGAATATGTTTGAGGGCTGTATTCCCTCATTACTGGGTTTGTCCAGGTGTTTTGTACTAAGAGGTTGACAGCTATGGTGAGAACTGAATTCACTAAATGATAGCCGTTTAAGTTTCAGTCTTCCTCTCTTTTACAAAGCAGCTGATGTGGCATGGTGGTATGTTACTCTGACTGTTTTTTGCTCAGGGACCTTGGCAATAAAATGTATGGTGGCAACACAACATGTTATTCTAGCAACTTTCCAAGATTATACAAGCAATGTTTAATGTGTCCCTGGTTTTTGGGCTTTTGACCTCCCCCCGCCAATACATTTTGGCTTTTTCCAGTTTTCTTGAGCTCCGAAGTTGAGATGCAGTTGAGTATTGAGTAGATTTTACTAGGAGCTGAGAGCTGCAGGGGAATAGAAGTTTAGTGTTTTGCCTAGTTAATACTATAGCACAACAGGTTGTGTACTTGCTTTTGATGCAGAAGGCTGTGGGTTCTACTCCCACAAGGGGTGGATGCTGCCGTACTGAGAATATTCTCCTTGGTGAAGATACTAACTATGAGTCTGTTATCAGTTTGCCATCCATTTCCTCTTGCAATATTATTACTAGCTTATCATTTTTTTAATGTAATATAGGCAATTTATTCCTGAGGGGCAACAGACACTTTATTTTTCGACGAAACCATGAAATATAAAGGTGATTGCTAGCAGCAACCGCTTCATTAGTTACAGATTTCTTTAATGTGGAATTATTTAGATGACTTACTTCAGAGATTGTGCATATTTACTGATAATGGACTGTAGAATTGTGCATATTTACTGATAAAGGTGGACTGTAGAATTGTGCATATTTACTGATAATGGTGGACTGTAGACTTGTGCATATTTACTAATAATGGTGGACTGTGGAATTGTGCATATTTACTAATAACGGTGGACTGTAGAATTGTGTATATTTACTAATAATGGTGGACTGTGGAAGTCTGAGTAGACTTTTTTATGATAAATGTTCTCAACTGGGCAGTTTTGCCATTATGGGTGCATATGGTTTGTTTCATTGCTTACTGGAAAAATGTTCAAAACAAATTTAAAACACCCTCTAACAAGTGTACTGTATTGTACAAGGAATATAATTTTAGTACAATGAGGAAGGTGTATCAAAGAGCACATGTATGTTTCATATGCAAGGGGTCTATGATTTGAAAACAGCCCAAAATTAATCTTTATCTGCCACTGGCAAAATGTATTTTCTTTGAATGTGGGTTTCAATGCTGTTTCAATGAATGTGAGTTTCAAGGGCAGAGAAGTTTTAATGCTAAGTTTTCATTGTGAGACTGCATTGCTTTGTTTAACAGATGACTTAGTGTTTGTGCTGTAAAATACAAAATAAAACTTTCAAATGAAGTCCAACTCATCATAGAAGTAAAGCAGTATGTACATTAGTGTTTATGGTAAATGGAGTGAAATAGCCAAGTAATGGTTCATTGGAATGGCTGCAGAGGCTCCATTCAACCATTATTTTGTCAGGGGGGAAGGGCAGCAAACTCAGACAGGCCCAGCTGAACTATACCTCCCAACTGTCCAGATTTTAAAAGAATGAATAGATTTTTGCTTCTTATTTTTGGTTTGTTCTTCATAAAATTTGTAGTTTTCTGGCAAATCATTTAGGAATTAAGTCACTAAATAATAAGTTTCAGACTTCATAACCTTCAGAAAAATGCATGTTAAAGTAAGAGCTGTTCTATCAACTGTCTCAATTTATACAAGAGCAATTTTTAGTACTGTTTATATGTGCCCACAATATATTTGGCCTTGTTCAGATTTACTGCATTAACAGGTTGAGAGGTACATGCAAATAAATTGCTTTATAGAATTAGGCATAGCCAACCTCTCAACTGTCCCCAATTTTTGGCTCAAAATGTTGCTCTTCCCCTAATAATCCCTCCATAAAATAGCAATTTTGGAAGAAAACATGGAGGGTTTACAATTAAGAAATAACTGTAATAATCAAAGTTATAGATTACTTGAAATACATGTAGATTCTTTTATTTTGTCAGCTGCTCAAGGTAGCAGTACTAATATTAAAGTGTCCCTTCTTTGACAGGTAGCAGCTGTATTGTGTGTCTATTTTATATTTTTGCATCACATTTTTGGTCCATTTTTCATAAAATTGTGTTTTTGGCAAATTAGTGACAAATCACTAAAGACTGAAGTTAGAAAATGACAGACATTTGAGTTTCAGATTTTATACCCTTCAGAAAATTCATACTAATGCAAGACCTATTCTATTATCTTTCTAAGTTTATTAGAGCAATATTTAAAATTGTCCTTATTTTTGGGCCTTTGTCCCACTTCTGTGTATGGCTTTGTCCAGATTTCTTGCTCTTGAGGTTGAGAGATATGACAAATGTGTCAGGGCCATCACAGTCAGCCAGAGAGATTTCAAATTGTGACATGCTTGTTGCACCCCACTCCACCATGTAGTAACTCTGGATGTGTCCAAGCAAGGCAAGGAGTAGTTGTATCTACCTTGGATGGGGAGGACACACTGCATAAGTACTACAGTGGCTTTTCATCTGTCCTTGATTTTGCAGAATGGTCTGGTTTCTGTCATATTTTTGTACTGTTGATTTATGCTTATTACTCAAAGTGCCTGTTGCTCTGTGTTTAAGTAGCAATGCTTTAATGACCATAAGGTAAGCTTGTCTGAGATCGTAAGATGCAAGTAAGCTTTAATAAGCATACTGTTAAAGAATTGCCAACATTGAAAGCCTTTCTGTTGTTGCCATGCAGAGAATACTTGACTAGATAATGTATAAGCCTTGGGTATTAAAGGACAGGATTCCATTATTTTAAAAAGCTCATTACACTTGCTGGAGACTTCCAGTCATCTCTACAGACTTTACCCGTAAACTAAACAGAATGCCAATCATGTGTGGTCCATAACCTGTACAGTAATTCTTTTAGCAATGTATCTTGAGCTTGTTTCTTGTTTGCTTTTCATTTTTTACTTTTATCATGTTTTCCCCATGAAACAAGTTGTCAGGCAGCAGGTCTTTTTTGGATAAGAAACATTTTTACAAGTGGGGGCATCACATAGATTTCTACTTTCAGCATGTTACTTGGTACTTTAATAAAGCTGAATATATTATATATTAGAACTGCAGTGCAAGGAGAAGTGGTTTGAGTTGAGTGCTTCTGGTTTTTCTTATACTTGATTTTGACTGGCATTCCAGTAATGTATTTAAAAAGTAATTTATTTTTTCATGCCTCACAACCTTTTGTTTCCATCTAGATATTAAGTAAGCTGTCATGCAGCCAATGCATTGAAATATTTTTATTCTTCTACACTTATTTTTATCTTGATTGGACTTTCATAATGATGGTTTGCCACCCAGGGCAGCGTATTTAATAAAAGTTAGTTTTTTGTGGTTTTGTACATAGCTCCTCCCCTTTCTGGTTGACCACACCCCTTCCCTTGACCCCACCCATTCAGCTGTCTCCTGCAGCCCCCCTGTGATTTGAAGTCACCAGCTGCCACTGGAGTTTGGATAGTAGTAGAGGATGAGAGACAGTATCAAAGGCTTTGGAGAGATCTAGGAAGAGACAGGAAATGAGTTTATTGTTGTCTAGGTCCTCTGCATTGATATGAGTGAAGGAGAGGAGGGCAGTGGTGGTGCTGTGGTGATGTCGAAATCCATGTTAGGTAGGGGTAAGTAAGTGGTGTTTGAGGAGGTGATTGAGAAGCTGTGAGTGAGAAGCTGTTGCTGAACTGAGCATTTACTTTCATAGCTGCGTGAGTGGATGTCAGGTCACCACTTTTGAAGGGCTGGCAGACCTTTTGGTAAGGGAACAAGCCCTTAGCACTTTGCCTGAGGACATGAGGATCTGGTTAGCTGATAGACAATGTGCTACTTCAGATGGGTTGGGGAAGGAGGGAGACCTATACCTGGCCAGCAGGGCAGGCCTGCACAGGAAGGGGACCCCCAGTACTACTCATGGGTCTAAAGGAACCCATGATGGGCAGCACAGACTGCCCCAACAGAATCGACCAGTAGCAGGGGAAGCCACTAGTCCAGGTACATGTCCAGGAGCTAGGGTTAAATATTCTGAATGCAACCAGTGGGGCCATGTGGCATACAGATGTCCACGGAGGCAAGGTGGGGAACCAAAGGTGAGGGAGCCAGTAAGTGGGAAAGACAAAATGCCAACAGTGGGTTGTTTTGAGACAAAAGGGGTATGGAACTACCATCCTGCAGATGTCCTGAAAGGGAAGGATTTGGATGAGGCAGTACGATGTACTTATGCAGTTACATGCAGTGAGGCTAGGAGACAAGCATGTGGGTCTGGTAGCCTGGGGGAGACCCAGACAGACTGCATACTTGCAACCAGGACTGCTGAGGTGGTTCCTTCAGGGAGTGAGCTGCTCTGTAGCAGTGAGACTGAATGTGGGTACTGATGTTCCCTTGGACAGGGTAACTGCAAAGGTGGAGGTGAGTAGTAGTACCCAGGCTGACAGTGAGTCACTGCTGTTAGAGGATACCAGACTTCCTGTGGAAGGGGAGCTGGGAAGGGTTACAAGGAGACACTTGAGACAGGCTCAGCTCTCAGACCCTACATTGCAAGGGCTGAGGCAGGTAGCTAGGGAAGCACATGATTCTCAAGGTAAGGGACAATCTGTATACTGAAACAAAGGGTTACTGTACAGAGAGTGGACCCCTGAGGGAGGGCTAGAAGGTGAGAAAGTACAGCAGTTACTAGTGCCTAGAGCTTACCATCTGGTGCTTCTAGCCATAGCCCATGATATTCCCTTTGCAGGTTATATGGGCATAAAACGTACAAAGAGGCATATTATGCAAAACTTCTATTGGCCTGGAATTTCCAGAGATGTAACGGGGTACTGCAGGACCTGTGAGCAGTGCCAAAAGGTAGGCAAAGCAGGAGACAAGGTGAGAGCTCCTTTGATGCCTTTGCCTGTGTTTGAGGAGCCATTTCAGAGGGTAGCTATGGATATTGTGGGTCCTCTGAGTACCCCAAGTACCACAGGGAAAAAGTATATCATAGTGATTGTAGATTATGCTACACGATACCCTGAGGCACTGGCTTTATCCTCTATTGAGGCAGAGATGGTGGCAAATGCTTTGCTAGATATTTTCAGCAGGGTAGGTTTCCCAAAGGAAATACTTTCTGACAGAGGTGCCAATTTTATGTCAGACCTGCTGGCTTGTCTGTGGAAGTCTTGTGGGGTGAAGCACATGAAGTCTACCCCCTACCATCCCCAGACTAATGGTTTTCTTGAGAGGTTAAACTCTACAATCAAGTCCATGCTCTGGGCATTTGCAGATCAGTTTAAGAGGAACTGGGACAAATATTTGCCCCATCTGTTGTTTGCTAACAGAGAGGTTCCCCAGGAATCCACAGGTTTTTCACCATTTGAGTTGTTGCATGGCCATAGGGTGAAAGGACCTCTAGATTTAATTTGAGATGAGTGGGAAGGTGAGTGTGAGTCTCACAAGAATTCTGTTGTGGCATATGTCCTGAACCTCAGAACAAGGCTCAGGGAACTCATGGGCCTGGCCCAGGAGAACCTGGCAGAAGCCCAACAACAGAAAAAGGTGGGGTATGACAGGAATGCTCGAGCTAGAGAGTATGCTGTAGGGCAGCAGGTGATGGTTCTCATTCCTTTCAGACAAAACAAGTTGGAGGCAGCTTAGGAGGGACCCAACAAGGTGGTAAGAAAGGAAAGTGATGTTAACTACATGTTGGAAGTGCTAGGCAGATGGCAGGGGTATAAATTGTACCATGTTAACATGATGAAACCTTACCATGATAGGGAGGCCTTTGTGCTGTGCATTTGCAGTGGATTGCAGGAGGAGTCTGAGAGAGATCTTGTGAATGATCTCCTCGGTAAGGCTCGGGCTGACACCTCGGTGGAAGGGGTAGCAATGTCCCAGCAGCTATCTCCTACCTAGGTTCAAGAAATTCAAGCAGTTTTGCAGGTATTTGGGGGGTGTTCACTGGGAAATCAGGGTACACCCACCTGGTGCAGCACCAGGTGGATACAGGACCCCAAAGGCCTATCAGGCAGGCCCTTTATAGGGTGCCTGAGAGAGTCAAACAGACTCTGAGGGAGGAGGTACAGGAGATGTTGGAACTAGAGGTGATTCAAGAGTCCAACCATCCCTGGGCCTTGCCAGTGGTGTTGGTGCCAAAGAAGGATGACAGCAACATGTTCTGTGTGAATTACAGGAAACTAAATAGTCACACAGAGTCAGATGCTTACACCATGCCTAGAACAGGGGAGGCCCTAGAGCAGCTGGGTGGGGCTAAGTATCTTACAACCATTGATCTTACCAGGGGTTACTGGCAGGTGCCCTTGACTCCCAGCCCTAGAGAGAAGCCAGCCTTTGTGACTCCTTTTGGCTTGTATGAGCTCACAAAGATGCCCTTTGGGATGAAGAATGCCCCAGCAACTTTTCAGAGGCTGGTAGATCATATCTTAGCAGGAGCAGGAGGGTTTGCCCTTGCTTACATGGATGATTTTGCTATCTACAGCCATTCCTGGCAGGAGCACCTTCAGCATGTCAAAGAGGTGCTGGGCAGACTACAGAGGGCAGAGTTTACCATTAAGCCAAGCAAATGTTAGGTGGGAATGGCAGAGGTCTCCTACCTAGGACATAGAGTGGGGAGTGGTAAGATAAGGCCAGAACCTGCCAAAGTGGAAGCTATTCATGCATAGCCTGCACCTGTTACCAAAAAGCAGGTGAGGGCATTCTTAGGGACAGCAGGGTGCTACAGAAAGTTCATTCCCAGTTATAGTACCATAGCTGCTCCGCTCACAGACCTGACAAGGAAGAACAGGCCAGATAAGGTAGTGTGGACCCCAGCATGTGAGCAGGCATTTCAGACACTTAAGGAAGCTTTGGGAGGACCCCCTGTGTTAGCCAGTCTAGACTATAGCAAAAAAATTGTTGTGCAGGTGGATGCTTCAAATTATGGGATGGGGGCTGTACTTAGCCAGATTTCTTCAGAGGGAGAAGAGCACCCAGCAGTTTTTCTCAGTCGTAGGCTCCAACCCAGGGAGGAATGCTATGTAGCGGTAGAAAAGGGATGTCTAGCCATAGTGTGGGCACTACAAAAACATCAGCCTTATCTGTATGGAAGAAAATTCACTGTGATGACAGATCACAACCCTCTGACATGGTTAAACAGAGCCAGTCAGCAAAATGCCAAGTTGCTAAGATGGAGTCTGGGGTTGCAAGCAAATGATATATCAATGCAGCACTGCAGTGGGAGTAGCAATGCCAATGCAGATGGGCTTTCAAGACAGGGAATGGGGTGAGGTACTCCCAGATAGACCTGACACTCTCAAGCAATGTTTCTCAAGGGGCACTTGAAAAACTTGCTTAAGTTCCCGGGGGGGGGGGTGTGACGATTGGGGAGAGATGGGCGAAGGCTGCCAGCCTAGTCAAATAGAATTTGATATATAATTCTGACATTTGTAAATACATATAAAATACAGGCATGTTTTCTTGAGTGTAAAAGAATACTGTGAAATGTGGAACTGCAAAATATGTGACAACATTGCACTCTACTGGCCCAGTGAAGCATGTTGTGACCCTTTCATGTTACAAGTCAGCTCCAGTGCATCTGGATGAAGGTTTCATGCCCATTGTTTTAAGGCTAAAGTTTATGACCAGAATTTACATGTGGAAGGTGCTTTATTGCTCTGGTTTCTGCTAAAGTGTATATGTGAAATGCCTTGCATTGTTGTAAGTTTCTGAACAGGTGTTAGATCGCTAAATAATGCAGTTTGTTTGCCTGGAAAACCTAAGTATCAACATAATGTAATTTGGGAGGGACCTAGCAGATATGTTTGTTAGTAATGTTTAAATACTATTTCTCAAAAGAGACTGGAAACATTTTGATCTTGGATGTCTAACTCAGCACTCTGCCTAAGCTCACATGTAAGTTTCTAGCACTGTGATTTCTTGTAGGAATAGTTAAAGCCAGTAAAGATTAATTAGGTATTTTTCTTTGAAATCAGACATGTCCTACTGTATTATTTTAAGTTTCTGTGTGATCTCTGAACTCTTAGATATCTCTGTGGTGTAGTAGTTTTGTCTTGTGTTTTAATTATTTATTATTAAATATTTTAAAAACCTTTACCTGTGGCTTGTTTGTGTAGAGATAAGCTCTAGAGTACATTGCATATTTATAGAGGTTATTGTAGCAGGCCACTCTAATAAGCCTTAGACTGTATAGTCACATTACCAATTGTATAATAATATTGCACAGTAATAATTGGACACTCTTGTAAGGGCCTTTTAGTAGCTGATATTATTAGCTGGGTGGTGGCAGGAATTACTACCATATAGTCTGGGTAATAGGGGCAAAGCTGGAGAACTTGTGCCAGCCTTTTCCCAGGAGGGTCTGTGTGGTTGTATAACTTCTCAAAGTGTGTGTGCGGTGTGTCAGCTACTTGGCAGGGACATGAAGCACTGGTTGGACAGAGAGGGTACTGGAGGTTTTAGCTTGCCCAGCTAGGCAGAGATCTGGACCCTATAGCTGTGCCAGTGGGGAGTCTTATTGGGGACCTGGTGTGCAAGGGAGCAACCAGCCCCAGACTGACTGTGATCTCTGTGTGCACTTAAGGGAAATTGTACTTTACTGTGTGTATTAGTTATCCTTTCCTCTCTTCTATGAGACGACCTCCCTGGTGTTAGTGGTGAGGATTGAGGCTCCTTGATTGCTGGGCCAGGGCACGGTCATCACATCCCCTTAGAATGACACCAGATATTAAGCCAATTATTAAGTTGATCATCTTTTGATTATATTGTGGCATCATCCTTGGTAAAGGTAGAATGCTGCTCAGTGCTAGGCACATAACAGCCTATGACACATAATCTGAGAACTCCATAATGTCTCTCTTCAAATGGTTTAGGAAGGTATATTTCAGGACATTTACAGTACATGAACAGTAACTGAATCATTCTGGTATCTGCGGTGCAATGTCTTGATGGTGATCAAGCCCAAAAATTCTGCCTACACTAATATATTTACATTGTTTCACTTGTATACACAAAATCAGTTTCCAAAAAGCCATATTAAGTGAATATTTACCTGCTGTCAACTGCTTTCACATGTAAACTGTAATCGCTCTAAGAAGGTCATCTTGCTACAGTCTTTTTTTGTTCTATTTTTGTTCTGGCTCTCCCCAACTACTGAACTTTCCCTTACTTCCAGTTACTGTTATACCCAGTTCATTCCCCCCTTGGTGAGAATTAAATGACTCAATGAATGCCTGAGGGAACTGTGTCATCATCTCTAAGGATAACTGTGAGCCTGACTAAGCCATAACTCTGCATGGTCATTGACATTCAATGCATTGGGATGCAATGGACCTGAGCTCCACAAATCCTGGTCATCTGGCCATTCCTCTTTGAAAACAAGCACCTCTGTTTAATCCCAGGTAAAAAAAACAAACAAACACGGGAATTCTACCATATAAGGTGTGCCTCAAAGAATACAGCCCTCTTCTTCACCCACAATGAAGCATCTAAAACTCATTGTAGACCATTTGCATCCTAACCACAACATCCTAAATCGTGGGTGCTGATCAACATGACTAATTTATACTTATTCTTCGTTCTCCAGTGTTAGCTTCAGCAGACACCTGAGGTCACTAATTAGGCCTTTATCACTCTATGCAGATGAAGGTGACAGCATTGATACAGTTTAATACTGGTCATTTGTACACCTCACACTGAGAAACCATATTTCATGGCCACTGGCAGCATGCTTTGATGTGTTACTGTCTGCATTCCCCAATATACCATAATACAATCCACAATACTTTATGAGTGCTACAGTATAACTTTGGACATCGTCCCACTAGTGCAAAGATTATCTATCAATCTATCTATCTATCCATCTATCTATCTATCTATCTATGTATATCTATGTATGTATTTCTATCTCTCTCTCTAATATATATATATATATATATATATATATATATATATATATATACATATATATATATATATATATATATATATATATATATATATATATATCTGGATCTAGGACTTTTGATCATAAGATCAAAAGCCCAAATCCATTCCCACCAAACACTTTAACGAAAGCACTTTCATCAAAAAAGTGCTTTCATTAAAATATGTTAAAAAAATTAAACACAAAATCTACTTGAATGCAGGGGGGCAAGCCCCCTGCACCCCCCCCACATCCCCCCTACTTGAATATTCTCACACCGAGGTTGCACTACAGGGGAGAAAAGAGAATTTTCCCTTACTGCATTGTAGTACGACTGAAACAACAAGCATATTTACATGAAAGTGCTGCTTCGGTGAATAGCACTTTCATGGAAATATGCTCACCAAATTCACTCAGAAAACGTGAAACAGTCCAAACTGCTAAAATGCCAAAACCAGACAAATGACCATGAACAGCTTCAAAAATATACATTCCCAAATCTTTCTTAAGCGCTTTCATCCACATTTATTTTCGTGAACTTCCTCAGAAATAAATTACATCTAAAAACAATTATTTAAATACTGTTGTTACAGGAAATGATGTCATTAATTAGAAAAAAGTTTTTTCAAATACTTAAATTAACAATGCATGTGTCATACTTTAAATTCATTAATATTTTCAAAATCACAAATAATTAAAAACTTGCTTAAAACGTC
>NC_056729.1:295319942-295337442 GCF_019279795.1 Protopterus annectens
ATATATATATATATATATATATATTACACACACACAAATAATATACACAAATGTATGTATATTTTATATATATATATATATATATAAATATGTCTTTCGGCTTTTCCCGGTTAGGGGTCGCCACAGAGGAACTCCGGTCTGCTAATGATTGGCAGTAGATTTTTATGTGCTGAGTCACCGGCCCTGACGATCAACCTTCAATGAAGGTATGCCCATTCATGCATGTCTCCACACAGAAGATGCTCTAGCTGAGAATCAAACAGGACAACGTCTTACTGTGAGGTGACAATGCTACCGCAGCACCACCACCGCAGTTCTGTACATATATATATATATATATATATATATATATATATATATATATATATGTATACTGTACACACACACACACACACATATATATATATATATATATATATATATATTTTTTTTTTTTTTAAATGATATTTACCTATGTGAAAGAGTGCAATAAAATGTGTATAATGGGTAAAGTACCAAACATTTTGTATATTTCCATTCTACCTGTGTCATAAAACATTTTTCTATAATATAATATAATCTACAGATGTCATCAAATATATAACTGCATATTCAACTACCAAATTTAATCACCGAAAAGCTAATCCTATACGGGAGCTTATATCATAATTATATCATAATTATAAATGCACACTTAACCACAACACAGAGTCCTTACTAAAGCACTGCCTAAACCTAAAATTACACAATAGCAGTAAATATAAGCACTTCTTCTTCTTTTGGCTTTTCCCGGTTAGGGGTTGCCACAGCGGATCACCTGTCTGCTCATGATTCACAGTGGAAGTTTTACAGTGCCGAGTTGCCAGGCCAGCGCCCAACCTTCCAGAGAAGGCACACACGTGCTCACACCTAGGGCCAATTTTAGAGTGTCCAATCCACCTGCAGTATGTCTTTTGGATGTGGGAGGAAACCGGAGCACCCGGAGGAAACCCACGTGACCACAGGGAGGACATGCAGACTCCACACAGAAGGCACCCCAGCCAAGGATTGAACTAGAGAACCTCTTGCTGTGAGGCGACAATGCTAACCACTGCACCACTGTGGCCGCCCTAGCACTAAATATAAGCACAATATATTAAAAAAATAGAAAGAGTACCCTTAAACCCAAAGAAACCATGACTACTCCAACTCAAACAAATAATAAAGTAAGTCCCTGCACTAAAACTAATAATTTCACAGTACATTATGATAATTAACCTGACCGATATTAATAAATAATAAATGTAAAAGATACTTACCTAATCACCCAAAAAAGTCAAACAAAATGGCAACTTTAATGAATTCCAAAACCGAAACAAATTCTGACCCACAGTGGTAAGAACTGAACTTACCATAAATAAATCCATGAACACATGTTTACATACATTTACAGTCATACACAATAAAATTAATAATAAAACAAAATATATAAAGAAATCTCATCCTCAGAAGAAAGGACCTACTCACTGGAACCACAAAACTAAAAGAAAAACACTAGGAAATAAAAGCAATTACAGTAGCATTTCAAAAAATATGCAAAACAACACATAACATTACTTCAACCATTTTTAGTTATGTTTTTCTCAGAAAATATACATAATCATAGAGCTGAATGTACGATAAGCAGTAAAAAGAAATAGAAAAAAGTTTGCTATATCTGCGCTTTGGCCTGTCTTGAAACATTTGGAATCCTTCTTATCTGCCTGTCACATAAAGCACTCCAGCACAAAGGCCATCATTTGCTTCTTTTGACTTTTGTTAAGGTACCCAGTAACATTTGCATGATGCAGTTTAGCAGTGAATGATAATCACCCTTATTGCAAAGAGAAGCCCTGCATAGGAGACTGACAAGGAAGTCAAGGCCCTGTTTTGCTGAACAACAGAATCATACAATTTTTTATATCTTTTCTGATTAAAAGTAACATTATTGTAACAATCTTAGAACAACCATTGACCAATTAAAAATTAATACTCCAGCATTAATTCTACTAACCAAGATCTCCTAACTCCTTGTTTAAGACTTTCCATATTAGGCATGAGTTCCATATTCCATAACTGAACTTTCTACAAAGAACAACACTTTCCACATTTCTGCCATGCTGACAGTTTCTATTATTAGACAGGAAGTACATTATCAGCTACATACTGAAAAACACAAAGAATTTCTGATTAGAAGAGATTCAAAAAGATTAAGAGAAATTAGAGGAAACAGAAATACTTGTGTTAGAAAAACTGTCAAAAGCTTCAAATGCAAATGTATGTTCAACAATACAACAGATTCATGAAAAGCACTATATAGACCAAGAAGCCTTGGGCCATTTGAAAAAAAGGTGACTGCTAAAGTGTGAAACCTTAAATAACAAAATGTAAAGATTTTTGAAAGTTATAAAAAAATAAACATGGACATGGGAAAGAGAGATCTGATATGGTGTAATATTTATGCAAAGGAGAAAGCCAAACTAATCAATACAAAAAAGCAGCTCCATAAAACATACATCCTTTACACAATACTGGAAAGTTTTTAATTGGAAATGCTTGCACAGAGCATTCTTAACTCCAGCTAGAATTACTAAAATAATTCTTCCACAAAGGGAATATGAGCATATACACAATGCAGATTGGAATCACATTTTTTTTGACTGTTAAAATTAAGCCATTTTGGAATGGTATGAAAAACTTTTTACAAGCTTTATTTAATGAATCATTTAACTTATCTAAAGCTAGTATTATTAAATGTGTATGAAGGTCAAATATGTATCTAGTTTGGACAATACTTGCAACCTGAAGGAAGTGTATAACAAGAAGATGGAATGCAAACACAATACCAACTTTGGAAGACTTCTACAGCCTAATGAAGACCACAGCATTGTTGGAAATTAAAATTAAAAAATTAAGGATTCATCCTAGACCATTTATTAACAATCCATGGAAAAAAGTCTTATCATTAATTGACATTTTACAATAACTGAACAGATACACTCTGATAAATGGATTATTATACCTATAAAGTAAGTGTATATATTGAGCTCTGTTATAGTGTCAGGTCAATGTAAATAGTGTACATAGTTATTTAAGATGTTATATACAAATATTATGGAATTTATTCAACTGTATTTGAAAAATAAAATATTTTTGAGAAAAAAAAAGCAGCTCCAAAGATATTTGAAGAAAACTACAGGCAAAGGCACTCAAATATAGAAAATTTTACAATCTAAAAAGTAAGATCACAAAGGGGAATGTAGAACAGAAGATTAGTAAAGTAGAAGTTAAACAAACAGAAGCTGACGTTATGGAATACCTGCAAAACAAGGATTTAATGTAGTAGTAGTAATACAGATGATCTCACAGCATGATGGAACAATGAGTCCCCAAAGAAAAGAAAATAGGTGGAGTGTGAGACATCTGAAGAAGAAATATAGACACAGGAAAAAAAAGAGATTTAATATGGTGCAATATTTATGCAAAGGAGAAAGCAAAACTAACCAGTACAAAAAAGCAGCAGCAAAGATATTTGAAGAGAAATACAAGCAAACGCACCCAGATATGAAACATTTTACAATAGAAAAAATAAGAAAACAAAGGGGGAAAGTAGAAAAGAGGATTAGTAATGGAGGAGTTGAAGAAATAGAAACTGGAGCTATGGATTACCTGTGAAGTGTAGGATATAGTGTAGAAAATCCAAGTCTTGTAATGTCACAGCATGATGGAACAGTGAGTCCCCAAATTAAGGAGAAACAGATCAGACAGGAAGCATCTGATCAGTTGCCACTTAAAGATACTCTGGAGCCTTCGGTAGGAAAGCAGAACAAAAGTTCAGTTGGAGTTGTACAGCAAGGAAAATAACAGGAAACAGTGTCAGCTCTGACAGAGCCAATGTTGTATACTGATAAGCCAGTGAGTTCCCATATCAAATAGAAAGGGATGGTGCAGGATGCAGTTGATGTGAATATGTCACAGGAAGATGTTTTGGAACTTTCTGTAAAATGGTCATAGGAAGCAGAGAATAAGGAATGTGTCCTAAGTTTAAAAGAAAAAGATCTAAGGGAAGAGAGGGTTGATTTAATAGAGATGGATAGACATCTAAAGATAGGTGAAAAAAATAGATTTACAGAAACTCAATAAGATTCAAAATGTTAGAAGTCTGATACAACAAATGAACACAGTAATCAAGACTGCTGAAAGAAATGTACGTGATATAACAGAAGTAAATATGATATATTATTTTGCAGCAAAATTAATAACGATAAAGTCCTACCACAAAAACACAGGGCAATAAGGGAAAGGAAGGGAAGAAATTAAATACCATCTTAGAAATATCAAACAGAGAAAACTAGAAAGCAATTAAGACAAGAAGTGTCAGTGTTAGAAGAGTATGGAAGAGATAACAGATTAACACAAAAACACAAATACTTAGAGAGATAGACATAATAAAAGCAATGCATAGTATCTGAACAGACCAGGATCTATTGTGCACTATTGTAAATAATAAACTAAAGATATCGGCACAGGCAGAAATTCTAAGAAGATATGCAGATAAATATAAAGGAAAGTATAAATAAGTAATTCACTGATTATCCAAAAGGTTTATCAGAGAATTGGGAAACAAAGCAAAGGGAATAGAAACACCACCAAAAAAAGAAAACATATACAAATTTTGGAGAAATAATCTATGAAGCTCCTGTGGAACATAACAAATAATTGAAAGAAGAAGAAAAATAAACAGTAAGAAATTCCAATGTACAGGAAATGAAATGGGATGAAGAAATGGCCTGAGAAATTGAAACAAAATTAAGAAAAGGTCCTAAATGGAACACCCCAGGCCCCGATGCAGTACCTAACTTCTGGCTAAAATTATTGACAACATTACACAAAGATTAAGCCCTGAATAAGAACTACTTATATGTGCACCCCAAACACACACTAACCTGCTTAACAAAAAGAAAAATGATATTCCTCCTTAAGAGTGAAGTATTAATCAATAACTTGCCTTCTGGCAATGTAGAAACTGTATACTGGAACTGATGCCAACAGAGTTTATAGTCATTCAGAAGAAAATTCAGTTATGGTGTGATGTCTGAACAGTACCCCACCAGACTGTCACCAATAATGTGATATCCCTTACTATCTTGAGCCAGTAACTAAGGAGCTCCAGTCCTCACTACTTACTCCAATATGAAACCGTCACTTAAACAGGAGTAATATTTCACAATTTCCCCTAAGAACACAACAGGAACATGCTCTACAACCTGGGACTGGACTGTATACTTCTGTCCACCCTTAATGTAACTCCTTATTACACACTCCAGAGCAAAGTGTCCCAGTTTAAGACCTCTGATACATACACACTTAAATAAATTAAATCTCACACCTCCAAACACTTCTGGGGAAGCCAGACACAGATTTCCAGCTGTGTCTCTTCTCCAAAATAATATGTTAGCATCCTGCCACCAATCAGGGTGTCTTCATGCCTTTTTAAAGGGGTGTCCAATTGTTAAAATTAGATAAAACAAATGATAGCAAATGACCTAAAGCAGTCAGGCATTTGGAGTGACCTAGGAAGTTATCAAAGCAAGTATAAGCACTCTCAAATCACTAAAGAAAACACCGATTGATCAGCCACAATGTAAGTTAATAAAAATATTTAATAATAAGTAAAATTATTAAAAAATAGAAAACAGTAATATCCAATAAGCAAACAAACAAAACTCAATACCAAAAAAATAAAATCAACACTGAAGGGCAGAAATCCAATATTTAGAAAAGCTCTAACTGATTAGTAATAATTTCCCTGAGTAAAGAACACCACCCCTGATGCAAACTAAATGATTACGACAGAGCAAAAGCAGGCTTACAACTCTCAGTGAGTCCTTACACTACAACTGTGAACAAATCCAACTGGTAACTGACATGTGCAACTGACTGTTAATGACTTCAGCAGGGTCTTTTATAGACTAGCCTGTCTCAATTTTTCTAATTCTAATTTTCATTTCATATTTTGAAAATCAACCAACAGCTGTTTGCTAAAGTTCATTCCTGTCATCTTCTGACAGTAACACATAGCAACTGCCAATATTCTGATGACATCATCTGCAGATTACCTGATTCTGAAACAGTCTGCCTTTAGAATTCTCTTCACAAATATGTGCGATTAGAAATGTAAAGGAACACTATTCAAGTCTTTAAAACATTCTGTACAAACAGATTATAAATCAACATATAAGAATGTTTTACAATATCATACCTAGTCGTGATGGCATATAATGCACAGGTTAATCTGAAATTATGTATAAAAACACAGGCAGACATACTAGCACAAATGACAATGTCTAATTTCTTCACACATGGCAATAAAACAAAATGGTCACTAAAAAGTCATATGGAAAAAAAGTGTAATTTGTTAAATAAAGTCATAATGGAGAATTGTAAAAAGAGGAAGAATCTAAGTATGGCATGGATAGATTACAAAAAAGCATTGGACAGCATCCCACATTCATGGATAAAGGAGAGCTTACAGATGTATAAGATACACCCTACATTGATTGATTACATTACAGTGACCATGAAACAGTGGCAAGCCACTTTGCAGCTTACCCATGAAAAAGGACTAATTATTATCCCAGAGATAAAAATTCAAAGGGGGATATTCCAGGGTGACTCTTTGTCACTGCTGCTCTTGTGTTTTGCCCTTAACCCATTAAGTTGTCTATTTAACAGACTAAGTCATGGTTACAATTTGACTTACAGACAACAGCAAAGTGAAAAGATTTCTCATTTTCTTTTTGTGGATGACTTAAAACTATATAGTTCATCAGATGAGAAGCTGAAAGCAGAACTGCAAATGGTCAAAACTTTCTCAGATGATATAAGAATGTCATTTAGTCTTGATAAATATGCAAAAGCAACCTTTAAATCAGGAAAGATGCAACACCAAGACAATATCAGTCTGGCACATGAATGTGATGTTTAAGGATTTTGAAGAGGAAGGGGTGTGTAAATATTTAGGAATAGATGAAAGATCAACGATAAAACATGATCAAGTGTGAATAAAACTTAGGAATATTTTACAAGACTAAAATTAATACTGAAAACAGCTCTGACATCTAGGAACAAAGTTCAGGTTATAAACCAATTTGCACTCCCTGTTTTATCTTACAGTTTTGGTGTGATTGACTGGCCCCAAAAGGTACTGGATAAGTTGGACAGGAAAACAAGAACAATTCTTCATGCTTATCAAATGATTTATAAAGGAACTATGGGCCTCTTTAAAATTGATTACATGTAGACATCTGCAATCATAGGACTGCATACATATCTGCTGACCTCACAAGATCCAAACACAAACTTTACCTTTCCAATCACTGGCTATGCTCTTGTAACAACCCTGACTAACCATTTTTTCTCCCACCTGCCATCTGCTTCTTTCATCCCCTTACTTCTTTTTCTCAATTCTAGCCCACTAGAGTCTCCTCTTCATAAGTCTCCCTGTGACTCTTTCTTTAAATAGAAATATATCTATATTTTTTGTCAACTTCTTCCAATGCTGAAATAGAGTATCCTAGCTGTTTATTTGTATTTTGTTCCCTGCTAAGCCTCATACTGAACTCTAATGCATTTATAACTTGCAGCAGGTTTAAAGTATGTTTCTATAAGTATTGTATAATTTTGTATGTCTGCATTTTGTGTTAGTTTTTAACTTGCTTTAGTAGAATGTAGTGGAGCTTTTCTCCCCGGGCCTCCACTGAAAATGGACATGTATCCAGTTGGACTAGCCCAGTTAACAAATGTAAAATAAAATAAAATAAATAAACACAGTGAAAGTTTCAAAACATGAGGAGAACAAATCTAAGATGACTTCCCTGCTTAGTTTAGCAGAAGCATATTGGTGTCAAACAGAGATGGAAATCAAACCAGAAGTAGAGAAAAATCAGGCAGCAAATGAATGTGCCAAAAATAAAAGAAAGAAACTACGTAAGGTGAAGGATTAGATAAGAAGGTAATGATATGGAAAAGACATAATTACAATTGTAAATAACTCCTGGAACAACCTCATGTTGATCAGGATCTGATGCAGAAATGGTTATGGAGAGATGAATTTAAACCAAAACATGAAAGGTTAATATTGGCAGCTCAGGATGGTGGACTATGTACACATTCATTTGCAAAGTCCATCGGACATGTCAGAGAAACAGACAAATGCAGGTTTTGTAAAACAGAACTGGAAACAGTCACACATCTTGTTGCTGGGTGAGATACAGTAATGGCAGAGGGCCTGTGTTTTGAAAGGCATACTAATGTGGCAAGACTGTTGCATATGGGATTATGTAAAGATTACAGTATTGAAGTAGATGAGAAGCATTGGAAACATGAGCCATAAAACATTATAGTGAATGATGAAGTCTATATCCCATGGGATCACCCATTACCAAGAGTTAAAAAACTGATGCGAGAAAACCAGATATAGTAGTCCATGAAAAGAATGCAAAAGTAGCATTAATCATCAAAATTGCTACACTCAGTGATTACAGTGTCTTACGTGCAGAGAGACACAAAGTCATAAAATACCAGGATTTGCAGACACAAATGAGGGCAATGTGTAAGAAGGATACTCAGTCAGTTCCAATAGTAGTAGGAGCAATGGGTCTCATAAAAAGGAATGTGCAGTCTTATTTAGATATGCTATCGATACATGTAACTGCCTATGAATTGCAGAAGGAATAAATTCTAAGCACATTGCAGGTGCTGCGAAGAGCACTTTTGACTAACCTCAAAGATTGAAACAATACTAATTTCATGAACTTTAATCATACTTTGACTTAAAAATGGGTTCCATTCCCATCATGGTATTAGAAACCCAAAAGACTTGGAAAAATTAAACTGTGAACAATACTCAAGAATCCATCTTGTAATGAAAGCATATTAGAAATGAAGCAGACACACTAACATTTTTCCTTCTCTGTGTGCCTCACCCTGCACACTCTCACAATACCAAGCACCAAAACATGCCCATGATGCCTAGTGCCTGCTATTTCATGAACTGAAATCAGTGCCTCCCCCTTCACTATTACACTACTCAGACCTCTTAGTAAGCCTACAGAACACAACCTTAGCTCTCACTTGGTCTTAGGTGTCTGAGACATTCTGCTGTTTTAATAATAAATGGGAGTTTGTCCCTCCCTCCCTCATGGAAACAGTATGCTGAATCCTGATTCATAGCAGTTTGTATTTTAACACCAGGAGAAAGTGGAAAAAACAAATGTGGTCTCCAAGTGGGTCATCTGATCTATGACACACGATCTTACAGCCATTAAGTATATGACAAGCAGACTCCATGTACTTTGGAATGTAGCACTCCCACACATGCTGATCTTATGATGTTAGTCCTTATCCAACTTACAAAGGGAATCGATAATCGAACAAAAATTTATAGCATTATTGCTATTTCAGAGACATGGGATAATGGCAATTTTTTGTTCTAATGGGTTCAGAAAGATATAAAATAGAGAAATATAATAAAACAGGTGAAGGTATCTTGTTGTTAATGCAGAACTCCATAAGCTCTTATCCAAAAAAATACTAGGATGATGCTGAAATGCATTGTCTGGAGTCATTATGGAAAGATCCATGGACCAGAGATGCTCAAGGCTCTAAATTAGCACCCATTTTATTTAATATGGTATTTTCTACCTTATCAACAGCATCCAAATAATGGATCACCAAGTATATGGGGAAACTGCCAGACTGGACTTGTAATAACTGACCTCGAGAATATTGAGGAATTAAATGAATATTTAAGTTCACTAGAGGTGTTGGCTGTGAAAATGGACATGATATTTAATACTCACAAATGCAAAGTACTGCATGAAGCAGGGGATATTAAAATTAAAACTGAAATGAGTAACTATAATTTAGAAATTTTAACATGCATTAAATACTCCGGAATAACTATTACCTCAGGGCTCACATCCAGGAAGCCTATCTCGAATGTAAGGAAGAAGGTCATACACCAAGCAGGATTGATGCCCACAACAGTGGAATGAATCTACAGACCTAGAAATAAATTCAACACTTTGTAGCTGCTATGGGACAAATAATAAAGTACAACTTAAGTTGCTGTGGTCTTATAGCAGCAGACATATGGATCTTATAATAATTCAGAGATGTTATACCAGAAAAGTTTATAACATTAAAAGGCAATAATAAATCTGACACTAAAGGAAAACAAATAAAGCAATTATGGTCACAAAATAGGTCCAGTGATTCAAGCATCAACCAGCATTGTAAGAAAGGCTTAAAGCCCTCTTTCAGTTCCAAAATGGATGAGATCAGCACATTTGCAAAAAGATTTCCCATTTGGCTATTCTGTTCTATCACACAATCCCCACACTTCAAACCAGCACTTTTATTACATATTTTCTTGGTTATTCACTTTAACTTGAAGATCTACTGAAATAATGTAACATTTGATTTACTATTTCCTTCTTGAGAGAATATATTGTGAATGTTAGCTCATTTGAAACTAAATTTTGTCTAGTTTTGTTAAGTATTGTCAACACAAAACCTGTTCTGATATAAATTCTATTTCAAAAGCTTGGAAGTCTTATAGTATCAAGTTTATTATGTCACTGTGGTTTAACAAAGTAGGCAGACAAGATCAGTTATGCAGATGGTATTTTTTGCATTTTTTTCTAAAACTCTTTTTTTAATTTATGGTAATTAAACACCAAAACTGCAAACTACACTTAAATGTTAACATTCAATTTCCTGATTTATGTTAATGTCCTTTACATTTATATTTTTACATCATTACTTTGCTATCAGCTGGGAGTCTAAACAAGAAGTCTCCAAAGGTTGTTTAATTATCATAAAAATCAGCCTTTACCCACTCATATATTTGTTTTAAATATCAAGTCCCCACTGTCTTGAGGACATGTCTCCTTTTGCCCATGCCAGTGTTTTTGCATTTGCTTTAAGGGGCAGGATCATTACCTTGCTATTGTTTATTCATTCATTCTGTGAGAGGATGATTATCAATTTAATCTAATCATGGTTGCAGAGGAGTTGCAGCCTATCATTGCACCCACTTAGCACTAGGCAGTTGAACCTATATCCCTAAATTTGAAAAAGTACCTTTTCATTCCTTATACCTCCTCGCTCTCCCTTCTTCATAGGATCATAGGAAGTTACTAGGATAATGGCCCTAGGGCCCTGACAAGCCTAGCCAAGTTCTATCATTATTTCCATGATCACCACATAATGCCCAATGTCCAAGAGGGATACAGGTGGAACACCTGGGGTGAATTTACCGTTTTCCATCCAATTGTCCAGACCGCAATTGAAGAGGGCCAGTGAGGTGCTCTGTTTGACATGAAGTGGGAGTCTCTTCCAAAGGTGTGGTAACCTTAGGAGACAAATCTGTCCCTCCACCAGGTTCAATTGATGCCACAACAGAAGGAAGAAACTCTTGCAAAAGAGAGTAAAATCAGAGAGGTTAAGGTCAATAGTGCGAGTAACCCCTATACCATTTGACTTGCACTTATGCAGCATGTACAATAAAGCATGGTCAGAGACTGCCTTATATCCAAAGCAGGGATCCCCTATGAGTAGTCTGCATGAAACAGAATAAAGTGACAGTGATTCAGATAATCCACATAGGACAGATGCTGAAGACCTTGAATTGTTCTTGTGAGTAACTTTGCAGTTTCTCCAATTGCTGCAGGTACCTGGAAAGGTACATACCAAGAGGCACTGTACTCAGTTATTGGCCTAATGAGGGAAGAGTACAGGGAGGTTATAACTTCTTTTTTTTTTTCTGGAGGCAATGCTCTTATGAGATGAGCAATATAGAATGCCCTTCTTACCACTGTAGAGACATGGTGATCAAAGGCAAGGTTGCTGTCAACCTGTGTGCCCTGGTCTCTTGCCACTGAATACGTACTTAGGGTGCTGCTATTGATGCGGTAGTTAACAGGAACATCGTTCTCACCAAAAGGGATGATAATATATTTTTTGCATTGAGATTAAGGCCATGACTTTGGCACCAGTCCTTTGTGTAAGATCCTCTTGTAGGATGTTGACATCATTTGGAGATTCTATGGCCACTCCCAGTTTGCAGTCATCACAAACTTTGTCAGCCACAGACCTTTGGTTTTTGCTTGTGCTTTGGAGAAATAGATTTCAAAAATAAGAAGTCCCAGGACTGATCCCTGTGGAACATCACTAGTTACGATTCCCCTATTTTGACTATATGTTTTCTATCAGTGAGCCATTTAGCGACCAATCTAATGATATAAGGGTTGATACCTAGTTCTCTCTTTTTTAAATTCTCCAAATCTTTTGGGTTTCCAATACCATGACAGGAATGGATCCCATTCCTAAGTCAAAGTACAATTAAAGTTCATGAAATTAATATTGTTTCAGTCTTTGATGTCAGCCAAAAGTGCTCTTCATAGCACCTGCAATGTGCCCAGTAATGATTCTTTCAGCAATTCGTATGGAGTTACATATATTGGTAACATATCTAAATATGATTGTAGATTTATAAGACTCTTTGCTCCTACTACTATTGGAACTGTCTAGGTATCCTTCTCCCACATTGCTCTCATTTCTGCCTGCAAAACTTGATATTTTATGACTTTGTGTATCTCTGTATGCAAGACACTGTAATCACTGGGTGTGGCAATTTCAATGATCAATGCTACTTTTGTCTTCTTTTCATGGACCGATATATCTGGTTTTCTCACATCTATCTTTTGAACTGTTGATAATGGGTGATCCCATATGATGTAGACTTCATCATTTTTCATCATGCTTTGTGGCTCATGTTTCCAGTGTTTTTCGGCCACTTCAGTACCATAATGTTTGTACAATCCCCAATGCAACAGTCTTGAAACATTATTATGCCTTTCAGTATACAATCCTTTTGCCATTAGTATCTCACAGCCAGCAACAGATGTGCAACTGTCTCCAATTCTGTTTTACAAACCTTTCATTAGTCTATTTCTCCCACATGTTCAATGGACTTTGTAAACCAACATGTACATAACCCACTATCTTGTGCCACCAATATTAACCTTTCATCTTTTGATTTGAATTTGCCTTTCCTTACCCATTCCTGTGTTCGATCGTGATCAACATGAGGCTCTTTCACAAGTTTTCTATACTTCTCTATAGTTTTCTATACTACTTTTCTATACTTGCAACTATATTTAGGCATGTTCCACATTTCTTACCTTCTCAGCTGATCTTTCACCATATATTCTTTCTTTTGTTTTTTTTGGCACATTCAGTTGCTGCCTGAATTTTATCTACTTCTGGTTTGTTTCCATTCCTGCTTGATGCCAATATGCTTCTGCTAGACTAAGCAGGGAAGTCATCTTAGATTTATTCTCCTCATGTTTCATAACTTCCACTACATTTGGGTCTTGTGAGGTCAGTAGATATGTGTGCAGTCCCACAATTGCAGATCTATACATGTAATCAATTTCAAGGAGGCCCATACCTCCTTCGGAATAGGGAATATATAATCTTGTTATGCACTGATTTTTATAAATCATATGGTGAGAATAAAGCACCCTTCTTGTTTTCCTGTCTAATCTATCCAACATGTTTTGGGGCCATAATCACTCCAAAATTATAAGTTAGGACAGGGGAAGAGCAAATTGGTTTATAGCTTGAGTTTTGTTCCTAGATGTCAATGCTGTTTTCAGGATTAATTTAAGCCTTCTAAAATATTCCTTGCTGAGTATTCTTCACATTTGTTCATGTTTTATTGTTGATCCTTCATCACTTCTCAAATATTTACGCACTCCCTCTTTTATATCACGCTTGTCCAAACTGATATTTTCTTGGTGCTGCAATTTTCCTGCTTTAAATGTTGCTTTTGCACATTTATAAAGACCAAGTGACATTCTTATATCATTCAAAACAGCTTTGAGAATGTGCAGTTGTGCTTTCAATTCCTTATCTAATGAGCTATACAATTTTAAATCATTGACAAAGAGAAGATGGGATGGCTTTACACTGTTGTTTTCTAGGAGCCAAATTATAGCCATGGCCTAATCTGTTATGTAGACAGCTTAAAGGGTGAAGGGCAAGACAGAATATAAGCAGTGACAAGGGGTCACCCTGGAATATTCCCCCTTTGAATTTTTATACCCAGAATAATAATTTGTCCTTTATCATGGCTTAATTGCAAAGTAATTTGCCACTGTTTCATGGTCCCCGTAATGTAGATAATCAGAGTCGGGTGTATCATATACATTTTTAAGCACTCTTTTATTTGTGAATGTGGGATACTATCAAATCCTTTTTTGTAATCAAGCCATCCCATACATAGATTCTTCTCCTTTTTAGAGTTCTCCATTATGACTTTAGCAACAGATGAGCCTTTGTTCCATATGACTTTTTTTGTTACCCTTTTGTTCTATTGCCATGATTGAATTTTCTTCTAAATGACTATAAACTCTGTCGGCATCATTAGGATAACTTGCAGGTTCACTCTTAAGTAGGAGCATTGTTTTTCCTGTTGTTAACCAGGTTGGTGTCTGTTTGGGGTATGCATATAAATAGTTCTTATTCATGGCTAAATCTTCGTGCAAAGACGTTAATACTTTTGGCCAAAAGTTAGGTACTGCATCCGGATATGGCGTTTTCCAGTTGGAGGCTTTTCTTAACTTTATCTCAATCTCTCTGGCCATTACCTCATCCCATTTCATATCCTGTACCTTTGACCTTCTTATTCTTTCTTTTACATATACTATCCATTTATCATCTTCATTATGTTCCACAGGATCTTCATAGATATTTCTCCAAAATGTATCTATTTCTTCTTTTTTGGGTGGCCTTTCAATTCCTTTTGTCTTGTTTCCCAATTCTCTAGAGAACATTTTGGGGTCATCAATAAATTGCTTATTTTGTACTTTTTCTTTGCATTTATCTGTGTATCTTCTAAGTTTTTCTGCCTGTGCTACGATTTTTAGTTTATTATTTGCAATAGTGCAAGATAGATCCTGATCCATTATAATACTGTGCACTGCTTTTATCAAGTCTTTCTGAGTATTTTTGTTGATCTGTTCCCTCTTCTATACTCTTCTAACAGTGACACTTCTTGTCTTAATTGCTTTACAGTTTTCTCTATCCAGTACTTCTATGATGGTATTCGATTTCTCCCCTTCCTTTCCCTTACTAATCTGTGTTCTTGTGGTAGAACTGTATATGATATTAATTTAGCTGCACAGTAATATATCCTGTTTACTTCGGTTATATCACATGGATCTCTATGGATAGTCCTAATTACCATGTTCATTTGTTTTATCAAACTTCTGACTTTTTGGGTTTTATTAACCTTCTGCAGTCTGTTTCTTTTATTTATCTTAATATGTCTATCTATCTCTATTAAATCAAGCAATTCTTTTCTTAGCTAATTTTCTTCTAAACTAAGGGCACATTCTTTGATGGATACCTAGCTGGGTGAATTTGTCAATGAGGCCTGAGTAAGGGACAGTGTCAAAAGTCTTGGTTAAATCTAGATAGGCTGTATGCACAGATTACTTCTCATCCAGGGCCTTGATGACTGTCTCAAAGAAGTCCACCAGGTTTAATGGGCATGATCTCCCTTTGACAAATCCAAACTGAATAGGGTCAAGTGTTTGGATATTACCTATATCTTTGTTGATAAGGTCCATGATGATTTGTCCATTGTCTTGCAGATAAGGCTAGTCAGGCTAATAGGTCTATAGTTCCCAGGATCAGTGGAAGTACCACCTTTGTGCAAAGGAATAACGGTGGCCATTTTCTATTCAGCTGGGATGAATTAGACTATGAATTAAAAGATTACCCAATGGTGTTGCTAATTCTTGTTGGAGCCCATGTAGAATGCAGCCTGAGATGTTATCAGGTCTCATAGATGCTGTGTTTTTGGCCTTAGAGATGCAAGGTAGGGGACAGATGGTAGAGATGTCATGGGGTACATGTGGCGGGGACAGGGGAGTGAAGTTTTCACGGAACCTGTCAGCCAACAGGCTATCTATGTCCACAGGCTCAGTATATGTGGTATCATTAACTACTAGTTCGGCACAAATCTGGGCCTTTCCTTTTAGGTTACAGAGGTTACTAAAGAATGTCTTATGGTTGTCCTTAGTTAAGGAAGCTAATTTGGATTCATAGTTTGCTTTGGAAGACTTGACAAGAAGTTTTATTTGCTTGTTTAAGCTGAGGAGAGAGCGTTTTTAGTTTAGGGCTCAGTCCCTCTTACTCTTAGACAGCAATTTCATCTTCCTGTTGTAAAGCCTGTTAATGGCAGTTGTCCACCAGGCAGGTTTGCTCTTCCTTGAGGAGCTTTTGTGGTCCAATCAGGTACAGCCAAGTCAATGTAGCTATACAGGGCTTGTATAAAGCATTGGTGTAGAACTCTGCATAGTTGCCAATTCCATCGGGGAGGTGCAGTAAAGTTATTTATACCATCCTGTAAGAGGTTATAATCTACTTTGAAGATTTGTTTAGTTTAATTGCTGCTGGAGGGGGGGGGTGGTGAGGTGCAATAGTTATCTCGAATGAGACTGATTTCTGGTCATATCTCACTAATGAAGACCTGAGAGCAGGGGTGCTACAGTGGTCCCCCATATTGGTAAGCACCAGATCTAGGATGTTGGTACCTCTTGTGTAGGTGTCAACCAGCTGATCCAGGGCATTGGAGTTAATGAAGTCAAGGGACCTTTGGGCAAGTGAGTTTGAGCACGAGTAATTTACCCAGTCAATGGATGGGTAGTTAAAGTCACCCAAAACCATGGTGTTCAGATGTATCTTGACAGACTGAAGTAGATCCAAACAGGAAGAGTGGGTGTTCTGATTCATGGGGGTGCTGTAGCGGGCAATGACACTAATAGGTGTCCTAACAACAGTTAATTGCTCCTGAAGTATCTCCAGGGAATCATACTGTTTAACCAGTCTGTTGGCGTATTTATCTTTAATGAATATTGATACACTGCCTTCTTTGGTTTTCACACCTTCAGTTTGTGGTCTGAACGTGTTAAAAGAGGTGTAACCCAGTATGGCTGGGGTGCTCTCCACAGCCTTGAACCAGGTCTCCATGACTGCACAAATGTCAGTGTCTTCCAAGGTGAGGACTACTTATTTGATTGCAAGTTTCATGTTAAGACTCCTAGCATTTAGCAGTATAACCCTAAGGTTGTTTTTAGATGGAGTTTTTGCATTGGGAATTTTGTCCTTGAGACACTGACTAAAAAAGTCAGTATAATGGTGGCAAGTGTTTTACTCAGTAGCCAAAATCCCAGGGGTGACAGATGAAGACCATCTCTGGTAAAACATTGAGGTCTGTCGATCATGTCATCCCAGGCTGACAGATACTAGATCCCCTTAGAATGATACCAGAAACTAAGCCAATTATTGAAGTCAATCATTTTCTGTTTGTAGTGAGGCATCATCCTAGTTGAAGGTAAAATGCTGCTTAAAGCTTGGACATACC
>NC_056729.1:295342442-295344942 GCF_019279795.1 Protopterus annectens
CTGTAAAAGAGCCAGAAATCCAAGTACATGCAAACATACTCATTAATAAGTAAATGTGACACTACTTCTGTTTAACAAAAAGGATATAAGCTATAGTTGAATGAGCAAGGTAGGGAAAGAATCATAACAAAAGAAAACATGACAGAACTGTCCTGGTACTTCTGATGTACAGGCTTGATAGTTTTGTTTCTACAGCTGACTCTACCTGTATTCTGAAAATTCAGCTATTGTAGATTAATGTTTAGTAATTCTTATATTCAAAAAATAGCCAGGGTAAAAGAACAGCTGTAGTCAAATTTAGCCTTTTTGTATTATATTTGTTCAAAAGATTTATTTTCTGATTCCTTTTACAATTTTATATATCTCTGTACATTTAACTGTCAACTGCATTGCTTTCTCATTATTTTCTAACAAAGCACCTTTATTTATTTATTCAGTTTTAAAATGTTTGTAGCTGGTCAATCTAATTATGTATTTATTAATGGGCATGTATTACTAAGGGGTGGCAAGCTGCTGGCATCAACCTCCATTGGCCGATCTGCGCACTATCACTTGTGTCTATTAATATTTGGTTTATTAGCAAGAGTGAAAGAGCAACCAGAAGATCTCAGCCTGGTAATCTGTTTTTGGTGCCAGCTTTTTACCTTGGACCAGAACAGAAGGCTGTAGTGTGGAAAAAATTGCCATATTTCAATGGAAATTAATGTATGTGTTTGTATGTGTGGTGGGGTACACATACTGACATACTGTATACAAGTAAGCAGTGGAAGGCATTGAAACAGAGAGAGAGAGCGAGAGAGAGAGAGAGAGAGAGAGAGAGAGTAGACAAAAACGTGTTTGGGGAGTTAGGCCAAAGACTGTGTTGGATGGAATGTTCAAAATGGAGTATATTATTGGATCCAAATGATATAAGCTCACACTCAAGATACAGTGTAGGTTTCCTACATGCTGCAGTGGCCAATAATTACTTAGTGAATTTTTAGTGATTTATATTTGCATGGGTTTTACAATATTTCAGTCTGTTTGTACCAAATGTTTGATTTGAGAGACCATACCCCTGGTGGCTGTCAGACTGTAAGATTTTTTAAATTTTAAAGATTAAATTTAGTGGTGGGCAGTTGAGCAATTCCAAGCACTGTCCACCATCTACCTTTTATACCTGGCATCTAGTGAGTTGCTTTCAGAGCAAGCATAGTCAACTCCTTTATCCTAGAGAAAGTACTACCTGTACCTGAGAGACTGGTTTCTCTTTCACTGGCAACCTAGTGACAGGTCTACAAGTGGAGATATCACAGATATAATTACTGTTGGAAAACCTTCTAAATGGACACAATTAAGACCTAATAGAAAATAATTTCAATGTGGACCATAAAGTCTCCTTTTCTGCCTATTTCTTTGGTCTACACATTTGCCTGTCCTAATTCAAGCAATGGTATGAACTGCATCATAATAATTGCAGTACTATAGTTAATATCATAGAAGTTTAATCATTTCATGCTGTAATATAAATCAGAATTTTGTCACAACACTGTCTGGAAAAGTGCATTTTGAAAGAAATTCATCCTCCCATGCCTCCTGCAAATGAATCTTCTCCATCTGAATCAAACTTCAAAAATGGCATCTAATCTTAGCTATTTTTCAGACTGGTTTGTCTGGATAATGTGAATTAATTCCCTGGAATATACTATTCATTGTAGGAATACATATAACTAAGATTTCAGAGTTACAGGCAATAGTGTGCAAATTATTCTTTTGAGCTTTCAGAATGACTTTGTATCCCCCAAGATAAACCTTTATTTTTTTCAAAAGCTTGAATCAGTTTTACCCTTATTCAGTCCAAGTTCCTTCAAGTATTTTTCTAGAGGATTAGAACCTGGAAGGTATGTTGCACTGCACAGCTTGGATGTTCACCATTGCTGGATTTTTATGGGCATACGCGGTGTGAGTTTGGGAAGACCAAACGTGTCTTCAAGTCTTTAGACCTAAAGAGAGAGAGAGAGAAGCTACCATGATGGAGCATGCACTGAATTGCTAGTTTTCTACATATGTTTCTGCTACCAGTAGGCCAAATGACTACAGGGTAATTCAATTAAAGGGAGCAACACTAGGAAGGTAGCCACTTCTATTTTTGTTTTTGTAACCATAGCCACTTGGTCAGCTCTGTATGCTGTCTCCAAGCACTACACCTTGCATAAGCACTCCAGAAGTAGGACAATATTTGAGAAGATAGTTCTTAAGAGAATTTTGACCTGAAAACCTTCTGCATGCCTGTAATTCTCCTATCAGCCATGAGGACTTTGAAATGTGGCTTGTGATTTTACCCAGTAGTTATTCACAACACAGGATGATCAAAGATATATATAACCAAAATGAGAGTATTCACTGTATCATTTGAAATTCAAGGGGGTCTTTTGTATTTTCTACATTTGTACAGTCTTTCATCTCCCTTATAGTTATTATGATCTGTTGATTTTGGGCCTGCAGTAGAAGGCTTTAGTAA